>NC_041382.1:237640507-237649967 GCF_002162155.2 Triticum dicoccoides | reverse complement strand
CGCGGGCGCGGGCGGGCCGGCCACGGGCCGCGGCGGGCTCCGGCGGCGGCGGTGGAGAGAGAGGGAGGCGGCGAATGGGAGGCTGCCACATGGCGGCGGACACGTCCGTCGGCAGGGAAAGTGTCCGGCGGTGCGCGAGGTGGATTTTAGGGTTTCGGACGAGGGGGAATCCGGATTTCGGGGAAGGGGTCTTTAAATAGGCATAGAGGGAGCTAGGAGAGTCCAAATGAGGTGCGGTTTTCGGCCACGCGATCGTGATCGAACGCTCTAGATGATGGAGAAGACTTAGGTGGGTTTTGGGCCAAATTGGAGGGGTGTTGGGCTGCAACACACACGAGGCCTTTTCGGTCCCTCGGTTAACCGTTGGAGTATCAAACAAAGTCCAAATGATACGAAACTTGACAGATGGTCTACCGGTAGTAAACCAAGGCCGCTTGGAAAGTATCGGTCCAATCTGGAAATGTTTAATCCCCACACACGAAAGAAAGCTAGAAATGACCACCGGAAGAGAATGAAACGCCGGAATGCAAAACGGACAACGGGGAAAATGCTCGAATGCATGAGGCGAACACGTATGCAAATGCAATGCACATGAAGACATGATATGAGATGCATGACAACGACAACAACACACGGAGACAAAAACCCGAACCCGAGATAATAAATTAACTTAACGCCGGAAACGGCAAGAGTTGGAGTACAAATTGGGAAAGTTAGATCCGGGGTGTTACAACACTCCACCACTACGAAAGGATCTCGTCCCGAGATCTAGGACTAAAAGAATGCTGGGTACTCAGAACGGAGGTGATCCTCGCGTTCCCAGGTAGCTTCACGGTCGGAATGATGTGACCACTTGACTTTGAGAAATTTGATTGACTTGTTGCGAGTCTTGCGTTCAGTCTCTTCAAGAATAGCAACTGGGTGCTCACGATAAGAGAGATCTTCTTGGAGCTCAATGTCCTCGAAGTTGACGGTGCGGTCAGGAGTCTTGAAGCACTTTCGAAGCTGAGAGACATGGAACACGTCATGAACATTTGCAAAGTTTGAAGGAAGCTCGAGTTGATAGGCGAGGTCGCCTCTCTTGCTGACAATCTTGAAAGGTCCCACGTATCTAGGGGCAAGCTTCCCTTTGATACCGAAGCGGCGAATACCTTTCATAGGAGAGACACGGAGGTAAACATGATCTCCGATCTCGAAAGCCAAATCACGGTGCTTACTATCATAGTAGCTCTTCTGGCGGGATTGGGCTGCTTTGAGGTTATCACGAATGACTTTGCACATTTCCTCTGCCTCTGTGATTAAGTCATTACCCAAAAGCTGACGTTCACCAGTTTCAGACCAGTTGAGAGGGGTACGGCACTTCCTGCCATACATAATTTCAAATGGGGCCTTGCCCGAACTTGCTTGAAAACTGTTGTTGTAGGAGAATTCAGCATAAGGAAGACAATCCTCCCACTTCATGCCGAAGGAGATCACACAAGCCCTGAGCATATCTTCAAGAATCTGGTTGACACGCTCGACTTGACCGCTAGTTTGAGGATGGAAAGCTGTGCTGAAGCGGATGTTGGTGCCCATGGCCTTCTGAAAAGAATCCCAAAACTTCGAGGTAAAGATGCTGCCATGGTCTGAAGAGATCACTTGAGGAATACCGTGCAGAGAGACAATACGAGAGGTATAGAGTTCCGCCAATTGAGCTGCAGTGATCGACTCTTTGATAGGCAGAAAGTGAGCCACTTTAGTGAGTTTGTCGATGACAACGAATATAGCATCATTGCCACGCTTGGACTTTGGAAACCCAGTCACGAAGTCCATTTCAATGTGGTCAAACTTCCATTCTGGAATGGCAAGAGGTTGGAGGAGACCTGCTGGCCTTTGGTGTTCTGCCTTCACTCTTCTGCAGACATCACATTCATTCACGAATTGAGCTATCTCGCGCTTCATTCGAGTCCACCAATAAGCTTGCTTAAGGTCCTGATACATCTTCGTGCTCCCAGGGTGGATGGAGAGGAGAGAATTGTGAGCCTCGTTCATGATCACTATACGAAGGTCACCTTTGGGTACAACAATACGATCCTCGAAGAAAAGAGTGTCCTTGTCATCAAGGCGGTAGCACTTGTACTTGGGTTGACTCTTGGCAATCCCAATCTTCACCTTTTTCACCATAGCATCAAGAAGCTGGACTTGGCGAATCTGGTCTTCTAAGGTAGGAGAGACTTGAAGGTTGGCGAGGAATCCTTGAGGAACAACTTGCAGGTTAAGTTTGCGGAAAGCTTCACAAAGCTCGGGTTGATAAGGCTTGAGAATCAGACTGTTGCAGTAAGCTTTTCTGCTCAAAGCGTCAGCAATCACATTGTCCTTGCCTGGAGTATACTCAATACTCGGATTATACTCTTGAATCATTTCGACCCATTGAGTTTGCCTGAGGTTGAGATTAGGCTGAGTGAAGATGTACTTGAGACTCTTGTGATCAGTGAAAATGTCCACTTTTCTTCCCAATAGAAGATGTCTCCAAGTCAAAAGAGCATGCACAACTGCCGCCAACTCGAGATCATGAGTGGGGTAGTTCTTCTCATTAGGCTTCAACTGGCGAGAGGTATAAGCAACAACTTTCTTCTCTTGCATCAATACTGCCCAAGACCTTGGAGAGAGGCATCACAAAAGACCTTGTACGGCTTGGATTCATCAGGCGGAGTGAGAACTGGAGCAGTGATCAATTTCTCTTTCAAAGTGTTGAAAGCAATGTCACACTTCGGAGACCAAACGTACTTGACGTGCTTCTGGAGAAGATTTGAGAGAGGTTTCGTGATCTTAGAAAAGTTTTCAACGAATCTTCAGCAATAGCTTGCGAGACGGAGGAAGCTACGGAGTTGCTTCACGTTCTGAGGAGGTTCCCAATTCATAATTGCAGACACCTTCTCAGGATTCATGGCAATGCCCTTGGCAGAGATGATATGACCAAGATAAAGAACCTCATCGAGCCAAAATTCACACTTGGAGAACTTGGCGTAGAACTTGTGTTCCCTCAACTTATCAAGAACCAAATGCAAGTGCTTGGCTTGATCTTCCTTGTTCTTGGAGAAAACCAGAATGTCGTCAAGATAGACCAAAACGAAGTCATTGGTGTAGGCGTTGAAGATGAAATTCATCATGCGAGAGAACGTCGGAGGAGCGTTGACGAGGCCAAAAGACATGACAGTGTATTCATATGAACCAAAGCTTGTCCTGAAAGCCGTCTTGGGAATATCTTGCTCACGGATTCGAATCTGATGATAACCCATATGGAGATCAAGCTTGGAGAATACTTGGGCACCTCTGAGTTGTTCGAACAGCTCATTGATGTTGGGAAGTGGATATTTGTTCTTGATGGTCTTCTTGTTCACTGGACGGTAATCAACACAAAGTCGGTCTGTTCCATCCTCCTTCTTCACAAAAAGAACACCACAACCCCACGGAGAAGAACTAGGCCGGATGAGACCCATTTTCTCTTGAATATCGAGTTGCTTCTTCAACTCCTTCAACTCTTCAGGTCCGAGCTTGTAAGGACGTTTGCACACAGGTTCCATGCCAGGCTCAAGATCAATAACGAATTCAACTGGCCGGTGCGGAGGCATTCCTGGAAGCTCTTCTGGAAAGACGTCTTGATATTCGCAAACGACTGGAATTTGCGAAATAGCATCCAATTCATCCTTCTCATTGAGAGAAAACAGACGGATGGTATCATCACGAGCAGCAAAGACAATTACATCCTCAGACGAATCAGTCAATTGAATCTTCCTGGCAGCACAATCAAGCTGAGCCTTGTGCTTAGAAAGACAATCCATTCCGAGAATAAGATCAATATCCGAGTTGCCAAGAACCACCGGAGAAGAGAGAAACTTGTAATCGCCCAATGTGATAGAAACATCTGGGGCAATAGCGCTGGCATTCATGAATTTACCCGGAGAAACAACAGATAACTGTCTAGGCAAATCTTGCAAAGGCAACTCATGCTTAGAAACAAATGGTCTCGAGATGAAACAATGCGATGCACCCGTGTCAAAAAGAACTTTTGCAGGAATATCATTAACAGGAAGGTTACCCATGATCACATCTGACGAGTCCTCTGCCTGAGCTGCATTCATCAAGTTGACCTTGGCGGACTTGGGGTTATGCTTGACCACAGATGTACTTGCCGATCTGATAGGAGGAGGAGGAAGACGCCTCTGGTTGAAACACTTGTTGGCATAGTGACCCTTCTGTTGGCACTTGTTGCACGTGACCTCTGAAAGCGGACGGTGGTACGGAGCACTCGATCTTGGAGCTTGAGACGAAGTCTTGTTCTGAAAGCCAGGGTTGGGTGGGTGGGAAGAACCACTGCCACCTTTGCTCTTCTGCTGATACGGCTGACGGAACGGAGGAGGAGGAAGCCAATACTTCTACTGCTTGGCCACTTGAGTAGAGGAAGAAGGAGTAACATCTCTGGCTCGCTTCTTGGAAGCATCACACCTCAACTGAGCAGCCTCTTGCTTCAGTGCCATGTTGTAGAACTCACTGTATCTCAAGGGCTCAAAGAGAACAAGAGCTAGCTGAATTTCTTCTCTGAGACCACCCCTGAACTGGTATATCATGCTCTTCTCATCAGGGACGTCCTGCTTGGCAAAGCGGGCGAGCTTCTGGAACAACTTGTTGTAGTCATAGACAGATAAAGAGCCGTGCTTCAGATTGCGGAATTCCTCACGCTTGCTTTCACCCACGCTTTGAGGAATATGATGAGCTCGTAAATCTCGACGGAAATCATCCCAAGTGATAACACGTCCACCTCTGGAGTCCTTGTACTGCTGGAACCATTCTGCAGCTTGATCTTTGAGTTGGAAGGAAGCGAACTTAACAAAGTCCTTAGGCCTGACTTTACTGCACTCGAAATGCTTGCACAGATCCACAAGCCAATCGTCAGCATCGGTTGCCTCAACACAATTGCTGAAAGTCTTTGGCCCGTTAGCAAGGAACCGGTTGAGTGAAGCAAAGTGATTCTGATTGCTGCCTTGATTCCCTTGGTTGCCTTGATTGCGCTCTTGAAGAATTTGCATGATCAACTGTGTGTTTGCATTGGTTGCGGCCATCACAGCTTGCCATGCCTCTGGAGGAGGTGGAGGTGGTGGCGGATCAGGATTCAGAGTCGTGCGCATTGGAGGAGCCATCCTGAAGAGGTTGACCACCATTAGCACATTGATAGACAATTATTGAAGCTAAATCCAACGAAATGAAAATTGCAACATATAGTCTTCACATCCGAACAAAATGAATGAATGCATTCCTCTTGAAATGGTCACATATCCATAAATTGAGAAGCCACGTAGAATTAAGGTAGAGAAATAAATCAACAAGGTACGGATCAAGAACGAATAATCGGTAAGAAATCCCCATCTCAAACCAATATCCGTGGAAGAAGAACTAGAGCTACTAGAATTCCCACCTATGAAACTCCCGAACCTTTCCGGTTATGCAATCAGGTGTTGGGGATACAGGGGAAGCATAATATCTCACCCAAACTAGCAAATCCTACATCCAGCTATATCCATCCTTCAACACATAACCAAGAAACCTTTGGAAACCATCTACCTCAACCTTTGAAAAGCATCCGTTATACAAGTTATGGCGATACTCCCGAACTCCCGCCCCAGTACTGGGTGGCGTCGAGGTTATCTCACCAACGAACTGCATAAAAGAGATTTTCGATGTCGGCGTACTAAACTCAGGTATTCCAGAACTGCAACCATAAAATTATGATGACAACACCTCAGAGCTCAACTCCCCGGGACACTTCCACTAAACCCCTGACAGGAGGCACCAAGACAATGTTCTCATCATAAAACCATCGGAATGATTCCAAGATACCCGCGTGATCCTAAATTTTTTTTTTGTGAAATTTGAGAAGAGAAGAGTCAAAACTCTACGTCAGGATGCCTTACCAGAGCGATGAGGAGACTGGGAAGTAAAAAAGAATTCCTAATCTCTCCGATATATAATTCCTAAAAGACTCAAAACATTTTTCTAGACACAACTCGGCCGCTAAAAACGATCAAGCAATGGGGCTCCTAAGGTCGGGGATGGCTCTGATAACCAACTTGTAACACCCTCGATGTGACTATATCTCCCACGTGTCGAGGCACGACTTAGAGGCATAATCGCATTGAAGGCATATGTCGCAAGTTAGGCAATCTTCACAACATCCCATGTAATATAAATCATAAAGGGGAGGTAACATAGTTGGCTTACACTCGCCACGTCAATCAAGTACATAAATAACATTACATCATCCAAACACTCATGGCCCGACTACGGAGCCAAAACAAAAGAGAACCCAACATGCGACACGGTCCCAATCACCCCCAACTGGGCACCACTACTGATCATCGGGAAAGGAAACATAGTAACGTTGAGAGTCTTCGTCGAACTCCCACTTGAGCTCATACGCGTCTCCTGGAGCGGAATCATCAGGCCCTGCATCTGGTGTAATAGTAATCTGTGAGCCACAGGGACTCAGCAATCTCACACCCTCGCGATCAAGACTATTTAAGCTTATAGGTAAGGCAAGGTAAATATGTGGAGCTGCAACAAGTGACTAGCAAGTATGGTGGCTAACTTATACGCAAAAGAGAGCGGGAAGAGGTGGCAAAGTGCGAGCGAGAAACTAGAGAGCAACCTGCGCAAACATTACTCCAACACTGTGTCCACTTCCCGGACTCCGCCGAGAAGAGGCCATCACGGTAACACACTCGGTTGATTCATTTTAATTAAGTTAAGGTTCAAGTTATCTACAACCAGACATTAACAAATTCCCATCTGCCCATAACCACGGGCACGGCTTTCGAAAGTTCAAATCCCTGCAGGGGAGTCCCAACTTAGCCCATGACAAGCTCTCACGGTCAACAAAGGAATATACCTCCTCTTAAGACGTTCCGATCAGGCTCGGTATCTCGGTAATTCAAGACACTTCGACAGGATAAAACAAGACCAGCAACACCGCCCGAATGTGCCAACAAATCCTGATAGGAGCTGCACATATCTCGTTCTCAGGGCACACTCAGATGAGCCAGACGTCGGGTAGGCCAGCCCAGAGTTGCCCCTGGTAGCCCCGGACATCGCTCGGTTGGACCAACACTCAGAGGAGCACTGGCCCGGGGGGGTTAAAATAAGATGACCCTTGAGTTTGCAGAACCCAAGGGAAAGAAAAGGCTAGGTGGCAAATGGTAAAACCAAGGTTGGGCATTGCTGGAAAAGCTTTAATAAAGGTGAAATATCAAGGGGTTCCCATTATAACCCAACCGCGTAAGGAACGCAAAATCCGGGAACATAACACCGATATGATGGAAACTAGGGCGGCAAGAGTGGAACAAAACACTAGGCGAGAGGCCGAGCCTTCCACCCTTTACCAAGTATATAGATGCATTAAGATAACATGGCAATATAATGATATCCCAACAAGTAAATAAAAGATGTTCCAACAAGGAACGGCCTCCAATCTTCACCTGCAACTAGCAACGCTATAAGAGGGGCTGAGCAAAGCGGTAACATAGCCAATCAACGGTTTGCTAGGACATGGTGGGTTAGAGGTTTGACATGGCAATTTGGGAGGCTTGCAAGCAAGTGGTAGGCATCGTAGCATTGGCATAGCAAAAGAGCGAGCAAACTAGCATAGCAAAGATAGTGGTGATTTCGAGGGTATGATCATCTTGCCTGCACAGTAGTCAGAGTTGACTGGATCCTCGAAAGCAAACTCAACGGGCTCCTCGTTAGCGAACTCATCTCTCGGCTCTACCCAAACAAGACAAACAAGCAACAAGGATACAATCAACCACGTGCAAGGATCAAGCAATATGATGAAATGATGATATGCTATGCGGGATGCGATGCGGGATGCAAAATGCAAGATATGACAGGAAATGCATGAACCCGGCCTCAACTTGGAAATCCAAGTGTTCCACTAGAAAGATGAGATGAAATCGCTTGAAAACGATATAAAGAACGTTGGAATCGGAGTTACGGTTTGGAAATGGCATGCGATTCAAAAATGGCACCGGTCTGCAATTTACAGCAAGTAGGCATCTAAATGCAATGAAATGAACATGATACATGACCCAAACATGACAACAAAATACATGGCAGGGATGCATACAAGATGCTTAACAAAACTCTAGCACTGAGCTACGGCCAATTCATCCATTAACAGGTTCAAACAAGCATGGCAAAAATGCATATGGCAAACAGATCTCAGACTTAGTGAAATTAACACTTGTCTGGAATTTTAGATCAGGTAGCCCTCTTCGGAGCAACAAAACTACATGCTACAGGACCTGAACATGGCAAAGTAAAGCATGGCATGGAGCTACTCAAAGAGATTAACAAAAGTCCCTTAGTGACCTTGAACCAAAAGGGATCAGAAAATACAATTGCAAGCATGTGAACATAGCAAAAACATAATCAGTTTTCATACTTAGTGAAAACTGGAGCAAGCTGAAATATAACTCAAGTAGGCATGTTTACGAGCTCGAGGCACTCACTACGGTGGAAGTCATGGCAAGACAAGCATACATCTATCACAAACACACAAAATTCAAGCTAGACATGGCAAGAACAATAGCATAGCATGCACGGATCAACTACAACATCATCGGCAAAATTGCAAACAAGTTGACAATCTGCCCAGATTCATAAAGTAGCAAAAGTAGAGCTCGATTGACTCAAGCTCGGTTGCTCCATAATTGCAAACAAAGGAATGGATGGATAGATCACTACAATAATAACAAAACATCCTTACTGATTATCCTCAAAAGAGGCACGGATCAATAGGAAACAACATGGACATATGGCATCATGAGATAAACAGCTCCAGGACTTAGTGAAATTGCTAAGTCCCTGAAAACAGAATTAGCAAGTGCACCACTTTGCAAGCTTGCACAAGTCACCACACACATCACAAAAATACATGGGTTGCACCTCTGGAAAGATGACAAAACCCTTAACAGAACACATGTAGAGCATCAGGGCATATCATGCACACATTAATCATGGCAAAAATGACAAAAATCTAAACGGAGTAGCAGATCTGACAATTATCTCAAGTAGCCCTCTTCTAACGGCATTTCGGGAATCAAGATGAGCTCAGATGAAAATGATGCAATGGAATGAAATGATGTACTCTCCGAGATGAACATTTTGATATGCTATATGCATGAATCGGAGCGACGGATGCAAAGTTACGACGCTAGGAAGAAGGGCACATGGATCTGGAATTCTGGGACTTAGAGAAAAATCAACCTCGCGAAAATTAGGGTTACTGTAGCAACCGAATCAGATCTGGGCGCAGCACGCGGATCGAGGTCCACCGGAGCTCTCGCCAGAGCTCCTGTTCACCTGCGCCGGAGGGAGAGGCCGAGGCGAGGGGCGAGGCCGGAGGAGGCTGCGGTGGCCGGCGGGGCGA
>NC_041382.1:237584375-237639944 GCF_002162155.2 Triticum dicoccoides | reverse complement strand
CGCGGCGGAGAGGCGGCGGCGGCTCGTCGGCGACGAGCGGTGAGGGGCGTCGGGCGGAGGAGGGAGAAGGAGGCGGCGGCGGCAGCTCCTCTGGCCCGTGCGCGGGCGCGGGCGGGCCAGCCACAGGCCGCGGCGGGCTCCGGCAGTGGCGGTGGAGAGAGAGGGAGGCGGCGAATGGGAGGCTGCCACGTGGCGGCGGACACGGCGGCGGACACGTCCGTCGGCAGGGAAAGTGTCCGGCGGCGCGCGAGGTGGATTTTAGGGTTTCAGACGAGGGGGAATCCGGATTTCGGGGAAGGGGTCTTTAAATAGGCATAGAGGGAGCTAGGAGAGTCCAAATGAGGTGCGGTTTTCGGCCACTCGATCGTGATCGAACGCCCTAGATGATGGAGAAGACTTAGGTGGGTTTTGGGCCAAATTGGAGGGGTGTTGGGCTGCAACACACACGAGGCCTTTTCGGTCCCTCGGTTAACCATTGGAGTATCAAACGAAGTCCAAATGATACGAAACTTGACAGGCGGTCTACCGGTAGTAAACCAGGGCCACTTGGCAAGTATCGGTCCAATCCGGAAATGTTTAATCCCCACACACGAAAGAAAGCTAGAAATGACCACCGGAGGAGAACGAAACACCGGAATGCAAAACGGACAACGGGGAAAATGCTCGAATGCATGAGACGAACATGTATGCAAATGCAATGCACATGAAGACATGATATGAGATGCATGACAATGACAACAACACACGGAGACAAAAACCCGAACCCGAGATAATAAATTAACTTAATGCCGGAAACGGCAAGAGTTGGAGTACAAATTGGGAAAGTTACGTCCGGGGTGTTACAGATATGAACCATAGATAAGTTGGAATGAAGTATATATTACACCAATATGAATTAATGAGTTCATTACAGTACCTTGAAGTGGTGTTTTGTTTTCTTTTGCTAAGAGAGCTTACGAGTTTTCTGTTAAGTTTTGTGTTGTTAAGTTTTCAAGTTTTGGGTAAAGATTCGATGGACTATGGGATAAGGAGTGGCAAGATCCTAAGCTTGGGGATGCCCAAGGCACCCCAAGGTAATATCCAAGGACAACTAAGAGCCTAAGCTAAGGACAACTAAGAGCCTAAGCTAAGGACAACTAAGAGCCTAAGCTTGGGGATGCCCCGGAAGGCATCCCCTCTTTCGTCTTCATTCATCGGTAACTTTACTTGGAGCTATATTTTTATTCCCCACATGATATGTGTTTTGCTTGGAGCGTCATTTTATTTCCTTTTGCTTTGCTTGATTTTGGAATAAAATACCAAGATCTGAAATTATTAAATGTTAGAGAGTCTTCATATAGTTGCATAATTGTTCGACTACTCATTGATCTTCACTTATATCTTTCGGAGTAGTTTGTCATTTTCTCTAGTGCTTCACTTATATCTTTTTAGAGCACGGTGGTGGTTTTATTTTGAAGAAATAGATGAACTCTCAGGCTTCACTTATATTATTTTGAGAGTCTTTTAGAACATCATGGTAATTTTCTTTGGTTATGTATTTAGTCCTAATATGATGGGCATCCAAGATGGGTATAATAAAAACTTTCATATAGAGTGCATTGAATACTAAGAGAAGTTTGATACTTGATGATTGTTTTGAGATATGGAGATAGTGATATTGAAGTTGTTCTAGTTGAGTAGTTGTGAATTTGAGAAATACTTCTGTTGAAGTTTGCAAGTCCCGTAGCATGCACGTATGGTAAACGTTGTGTAACAAATTTGAAACATGAGGTGTTATTTGATTGTCTTCCTTATGAGTGGCGGTCGGGGACGAGCGATGGTATTTTCCTACCAATCTATCCCCCTAGGAGCATGCACGTAATGCTTGGTTTTTGATGACTTGTAGATTTTTGCAATAAGTATGTGAGTTCTTTATGACTAATTTTGAGTCCATGGATTATACACACTCTTACCCTTCCATCATTGCTAGCCTCTTCGGCACCGTGCATTGCCCTTTCTCACATTGAGAGTTGGTGCAAACTTCGTCGGTGCATCCAAACCCTGTGATATGATACGCTCTTTCACACATAAACCTCCTTATATCTTCCTCAAAACAGCCACCATACCTACATATTATGGCATTTCCATAGCCATTACGAGATATATTGCAATGCAACTTTCCACCGTTCCATTTATTATGACACGCGTCATCATTGTCATATTGCTTTGCATGATCATGTAGTTGACATCGTATTTGTGGCAAAGCCACCGTTCATAATTTTTCATACATGTCACACTTGATTCATCGCAATCCCAGTACACCGCCGGAGGCATTCATATAGAGTCATATCTTGTTCTAAGTATCGAGTTGATATTCATGAGTTTTAAGTAAATAGAAGTGTGATGATCATCATTCATAGAGCATTGTCCCAAAAAAGGCAAAAAGGGGGCCAAATAAAAAAGAAAGGCCAAATAAAGGAAAGGCCAAATAAAAAAATAAAATATAAAAGGGACAATGCTACTATCCTTTTTCCACACTTGTGCTTCAAAGTATCACCATGATCTTTATGATAGAGAGTCTCTTGTTTTGTCACTTTCATATACTAGTGGGAATTTTTCATTATAGAACTTGGCTTGTATATTCCAACAATGGGCCTCCTCAAGTGCCCTAGGTCTTCGTGAGCAAGCAAGTTGGATGCACACCCACTTAATTTCTTTTGTTGAGCTTTCATACATTTATAGCTCTAGTGCATCCGTTGCATGGCAATCCCTACTCCTTGCATTGACATCAATTGATGGGCATCTCCCTAGCCCATTGATTATCCGCGCCGGTGTAAGACTTTCTCCTTTTTGTCTTCTCCACATAACCCCCTCATTATATTCTATTCCAGCCATAGTGCTATATCCATGGCTCACGCTCATGTATTGCGTGAAAGTTGAAAAAAGTTTGAGATTACTAAAGTATGAAACAATTGCTTGGCTTGTCATCGGGGTTGTGCATGATGAGAGCATTCTTGTGTGACGAAAATGGAGCATGACTGAACTATATGATTTTGTAGGGATAGCTTTCTTTGGCCATGTTATTTTGAGAAGACATGATTACTTTGTTAGTATGCTTGAAGTATTATTATTTTCATGTCAATATTAAACTTTTGTCTTGAATCTTATGGATCTGAATATTCTTGCCACAATAAAGAATATTACATGGATAAATATGTTAGGTAGCATTCCACATCAAAAATTCAGTTTTTATCATTTACCTACTCGAGGACGAGCAGGAATTAAGCTTGGGGATGCTGATATGTCTCCAACGTATCTATAATTTTTGATTGTTCCATGCTATTATATTATCAACCTTGGATGTTTTATATGCATTTATATGATATTTTATATGATTTTTGGGACTAACCTATTAACCTAGAGCCCAGTGCCAGTTTCTGCTTTTTCCTTGTTTTAGAGTAACGCAGAAAAGGAAAATCAAACTGAAAGTGCTAGTGATCGACTAGAGGGGGGGTGAATAGGCGATTTTTATGAAGGTCTTCAAAACATGTAAGTTTCGAAGACAAATGATAGAAATAAACCTATTACCATGCAGCGGAAGGTAGACTACACTAGGCAAACCATAGTCATGTATTCAATGAAGTGAAAGCACAATAACTAATGGCAGCTAGGCAGTAAGGATCAGGTAGGAAGATATTGTGAAGCCAATTAGAACAAGCAGTCACTCAGTGAAGACAGAAGATAATGCAATCATACAATAACTTCACTAGGACCAATAGTAAGTAAAGGGAAGGGAAGGATGAAACCAGTGACTCGTTGAAGACAATGATTTGTTGGACCAGTTCCAGTTGCTGTGACAACTGTACGTCTGGTTAGGGAGGCTGAGATTCAACTCAGAAGACCTCGTCTTCACCTTATTCCCCTTGAGCTAAGGATGCCCAGTCCTCGCCCAATCACTCTGGTAAGTCTTCAAGGTAGACTTCCAAACCTTCACAGACTTCGTTCACCGGCGATCCACAATGACTCTTGGATGCTCAGAACGCGACGCCGAACCGGCTGGAGGATTCACAGTCCTCAAGTGTAATAAGTCTTCAGATCACACAAACAAGAAGACTTAAGTGATGCCTAACACTCTTTGGCTCTGGGTGGTTAGGGCTTTATCCTTTCAAGGAATTCTCTCTCAAAAGGCTTCGAGGTGGGTTGCTCTCAAACGACAAAAGCCGTACTTTAACTCTGAGTAGCCAACCGTTTATGGTTGTAGGGGGTGGGCTATTTATAGCCACTAGGCAACCCGACCTGATTTGTCCGAAATGACCCTGGGTCACTAAGGAACTGACATGTGTTCCAACGGTCAGATTTCAAACACACACGGCAACTTTACTTGGGCTACAAGCAAAGCTGACTTGTCCAACTCTGAACAAGATTCGCTCTCATAGTCTTCACTCGAAGACATAGGATTTTGGTTAAGCATCATTTCAGTCATTCTGACTGGTTCTCTTGGACCCCACTTAACAGTACGGTGGTTCCTATGACTCAACATAGAAGAAAAAGAACTACAAAAGATCTAAGTCTTCGCGCTCCATAGTCTTCATGCGATGTCTTCTCTTGTCATAGTCTTCAATGTGAATGTCTTCACAAACCACCTTTGACTTCAATGTCTTCATACATTTTTAGGGGTCATCTCTGGTAGGAAAACTGAATTAATGAGGGACTTCTACCTGTGTTATCCTGCAATTCTCACAAACACATTAGTCCCTCAACTAGGTTTGTCGTCAATACTCCAAAACCAACTAGGGGTGGCACTAGATGCACTTACAATCTCCCCCTTTTTGGTGATTGATGACAAACTAGTTGAAGTTTTCAACAGGGAATATAATATGTGAAATTGTAAAGGATAAGGAATTGTCTTCATAAGTTGCAAGGGCTCCCCCTGAAGATGTGCATATAAGTAATTTGCTTTTGTAATGCAAATGCACATGGCAGGTTGTACTTGTGGAGATCCTCTTCAACTTATGATGAAAATTCATCATGCATGAAGGTATGTGAAGATAATGACGTGCATAATGAAAAATGGACGTCTGCAAAATGATCTAAGTGCGGAATTTATCGTCGCACATGCGGGATTTATCATCGCATCACAAAATAGCAAATAAGTAGCAGACGACCATTGAGTTTAAGTGTTACAACTCAAAGAACCAAATGTATCAAAATGAGAGTTGTAAACACTAGGCAAAACATAAAGTAACCGCCCATATGGACCCGCTTGAAGACTATCAAACTCATATGCTTCTCCCTCTTTTGTCAGTGAGGACCAAAAAGGTTTGAAGACATAGAGCATCTACTCATTCCCATGAAGAGTAGGTGAAGTAGCAGGGTCGTCGATGGTGTTTGGCGGTGCAGAAGAACTTGGGACAGTGTCGAGGCGTGCAGAAGTAGGGGGGGGTGAAGTGGCAACATCTTCGTCCTCGATCACTCTGGCATTCACAGTTGCCGCGAAGGAAGAGAACTCAGAGTCTTCAAGAGACGGAGTTCGTCGCAGCACAGTCCTTCGGGGAGGTGTGGAGTCAAACTTGAAACGTTCAGGGAAGCCATCCTCTTGAAGATCATCCTCAGAACACATAAGCGTCAGCCCTTTCCATGTACGCCGACAGGTTTCATGGGCAACAAAGGCATTCTTTGTGGCAAGATTGCGAATGCGGTCGACATCCACCATGTGGCTATGCATTTGGCGCTTCAGCCAGTCATGATGCCTATCTTGTTTCTGATGAAGAGCAACCAGAGGCTCTCGGTCATTGAGAACACGAGATCGCTTCTTGGGTCGTTGGGCAATAGTGCTTTCAGTGGCTTTAGTAAGGGCACGATGAGGTGCACGTGTAGTACCAGCCAGAGGATAAACACGAGTGACTGCTTCAACTCCTTCAATGTTCTAAGTGAAACTTTGATGCTCCGCATTCTGAAGACTAAGAGGTTCCTTGGCAGGCTCTGGATAAATGGCTTCAACAGACATATCCACATCAGGCAGAAAGATCCGATGATTGCGAGCAGATGGCTGATATGAGATAGCTGAGTGGAGTTTAATCAGTCGCATTATCCATGGAGCGTAGAACTTCAAGCCAAAAAGATCAGATCCTGATGCATCAAGTTGGCGGATGAAGAAGTATTGTGCATTGAAGCATTTGCCATGAAGAATATAGAAGACCAAAGTCTTCATTGCACCTTCCAGCTTTGCATGTGGAGAATGTCCTTTGATGGGCCAGAGAGTTCGCCGTATAATGTGATAGATAGTCCTTGGCAGATACTCCAGGTCATCAACAAAGAACTCCTTAGGATATGCAGCATCTTGTGGCAAAGGCTTCATCATACTGAGCATCTGACTCATGTTCGGTTCAGGCTTCTGAAAGATGCTTTCCATAGCTTCACTGTGAAGTTGACATCCAGGTTCATAGAGATCTCCAGGAGTGGGCAGACCAGTGAGCTCAATGATATCAAAGGCTTTGGCTTCGTGCTGAACATTTCTAGTCATCCACTCCAGGACCCAGGTCTTTGGATCTCTGTTGTAACCATGTATGTGAAGTGTGGCATAAAATTGGAGCAGCAACTCTTCGTTCCAGTGCTCTTGGTCGGTGACGAAAGGAAACAATCCAACCTCTTTGAAGCAATCCAGAGCTTCTTCCAAACAGGGCAGACCAGCTATTGCTTCGGTGTCAAGACGCATATGTGGGAAGATGCGACCTTGATTGTACATAATGCAGGAGTAATAGCTTCGTTGCGGATAGCTCCAGAACCGATCAGAAGATATTCGTTCCCTTGAGTAGGGGTTCTTGGAGCTATTGAAGAAGGTGTTGTCTGCTTTGAAGCCGTTGACATTAAAGGATCCAGGTGCTGATGCAGGACCTGGAAACCTGGGCAACCTTGGCATTGGCTTCTGTACCTGAGGCCTATGCTCAATATGATAGTCAAACTGAGGACCAGCAGCAGGCGCAGGAACAGAAGCAGTAGCATCATTGGCTTCACTGACTTCTGGTTCTTGGGTTGGTGTAGGCTCCACATTTGCTTCAGTCATGACTACGTCATTGGCTTCATTTGTGTTGGTGGTGGCAGCCTCAAGATGTTCTACCTCCACTTGATGAGCTGGAGGGTCGGGCACAGACACGTTCTCCTCGAGAACAGCTTCGTCAGTAGTTGGGGAGTAGGGACACGTTCTTCTTCTTGGGTGTCATTGGCTGATGCAGCCGGAATGTCTTCAGGAGTTTTAGCCTCAGACTCGGAGACTTGAGACCTTGGTCCTTTACGAAGCCTGCGTAACGCTGGCGACGCCTTTGGAGATGGAGTTGGCTGGGCCTCAAAATCGTCTTCTTCTTCTTGCCGGGGTGGTGTGACTTGTTGTTGTGGGTGATCAGCCCATGATGCATCCTGAGCAATTGGCGTCAGAGGACGACCAATGCTAATGAGTTCGTTGTGTGTAAGCACAGGCGATGATACCTGTTGGTGCTCGATCTGAGGAAGAACTACATCATCGTCAACATTGTCATGGTGACCAATGTCTTCAGCAGCGGTGGGATCAGCTGCTGGAATGTCTTCAGCTTCATGAGCCTCTGTGAGAGCAGGCTCATGGACAGTGAGTTGGCGCTCTTGATGTGTAGATGCAGGGCGAACCATTGAGATAGGTTCAACAATCTGGGGCTCTGTGGGAGCAGCCCGTTCCTTCTTGGTCTTCCGCTTCTTCTTGGAGGGAGCAGCATCAGAGGCTTCAGAATGTTTCCTCTTTCTAGCTTCAGCTTTAGCAGTCCTCGTCTTCTTCAGTTCTGAAGTAGTTGACCTGGCCTTTGGCTTCGAGCCAGCCATGCTGGCTGGGAAGACAATGGGATTTGCTTCCTGCCTTGGTGCGTCGGGTTCGGCCACAGCGGGCTTCTTCTTCTTCTTCTTTGCAGCCATCCTGGGGTCGATGCCAGGACGACCAAGGGCCTTGCGCTTCTCAGCCTCGTTGTAGGCTTGGACACACTTGTCAGCCAGGCTCTTCATGCGCTCACGAGAACCTTGAGCTTCTTCATGCTTCTTGAGGAACGATTCTTTGAGCTCGTGCAGCATGATCTTGAAGTTCTTGACCTCCTGCACGCTGAGCTTGGCCATATGCTTCTTAAACTGAGCTTTCTCAAAGTCGATCTTTTGCCTTAGCTCAACGATGCGCTGAGCTAGAGCTAGCTCTGAAGCAATGGCACCATGGAAGGCGACACTGAGGCCAATCGTAAGTTACAGATCTTCAAAGCTGAGGTTGGGTGTGTCAAACCACTCATCGATGAAGTTTTGGATGATTGCCACGTCAAAGAGAGGCAAATCATTGAAGATTTATGCTTCTTCTTTGCTCTTGATCAGTTGCGCAAGAGCGTCATCTGCAAGATCTTCATCACTGGACAGATCAATGGCATCGTTGCAAAGAATAGCAACAGCAGTCAGTTCTTGGCTGGTGTGTGGCAGAGGCATCTTGACTCTCGGGGGCTTGGAGAAGCGTGACAGATCTTCAGACTGCACACTGTCTTCAGGAGGTGCAGTAGCCAGTGGCTTCGCCCGTGAGATTTTTGGTGCTGAGGCAGGCTTTGAAACTTTAGGTTGCTTCAGTTTCTTTGGCTTCGGCACTGCAGGCGCTTCGTCAGATTCAGCGTCATCTGCAGGCTCATCCATAGCTGTCCCTTGAACCACGATATGAGTGATGAGACCTTCCAGGTTATAGAAGGGCCCAACAAGATTGGGTTCAGCTTCTCGGGTGCCATCGGCACGGGGAGCAGAGGGACCAGGGTTGAAGTCTAGTCCCAATGACTTCTTGTTCTGCTTCGCCGAATTCTGGGCAAACTAGAAGTTGCGCTTGAACAGATTGTTGTCACGACACCATAGCAGTGATGATGGGTCAGCATCCGCAGGCTGTGGTCCATGGACCATGCAGGGATAGAAGCCTTGTTCAATGGCTTCATCTCTGGACCTGGGTTGAAGATTTCTGTATAGGATGTCTCCCCATGGTCGCTTGATGGCATTCTTCTCAGCATATTCCTTTGTCACAAACCTGTACTTGACCATTGTTCTACCCAATATCTTCCAATCCATTGGATTCAGGTCTTGCGCTGATTGTAATCCTCTTCAGGATCTGTCTTGTAAAGCTCTGAGAGGTCATCAGGCAAATCTCTTGATGTTCCCCCACGATGCTGTCTGCCGCCCTTCCTTACTGATTTCTCTGCAGCCATGAACTTCAAACTGAATGGCTTCAGCATGTTCAAAGGCTTCAGAGGCTTTCGCTTGCTAGACAAACATGAACTGGCTTCGGGAGAATTTATATGATGCTGTAAGAATTCTGCAAATGAATGCAGACTATGAGAACCAAGGGATTCTCCCACGGACATGTACCTATGACAGCCTTAAGGTGCGAGGGAAGGGGAAGAGGTCATATGCATTCTCAGAAGATTTTGAAGATAAATCAGTTTAGAAGACATTAACCTCATCGTGCGAAGACATTCACTCATAGATAAGGAGTTGGTTCCAGATTTGTACGAATCCACAGATCAGTACAAGTGAGGAATCTAACTACTTTGTGAAGCATAAGTGAACATGCTAGGCATAATATGAGATGCAGTATGAAGTGGATCCAACTTGTGTGAACAGAAACTGCTTGTGGTAGAAAGTGACGAATCTATAGGATCAAAGGGGCCATAAAAAGGAAGTTTTATTTATCACACAAGGAACTGCTAGACGGAGTGGAAGAGGAGGCCGAGCAGTTTGATCGTCCGTGCCCTAACTTGGCGACGAAGGACACCTACGGCGACGGCGGAGAAGATGATGTCCACGGCCGGCGTGAAGACGGCGTCGGAGAGGTTGCGGTAGCTAAGCGCTTCGTCGTCGGTGTCGTCGAGGGCTAGCGGTGGCGCTAGGGTTCGTGCGAGAGTGGAAGAAAGGATAATGACTGTGGTGAGGCATGTATTTATAGGGACAGGGACGGCACAGTGTTATTACACAGGTGCCCCTGGCGATTCACATCTGAAGGACACATGGCCGTCATGCAATATATCGGAGGTTGTTCCATGTTCCCACGCACGCCTGGATTGTCGGGTGGTCGTTCCCACTTCTCCGGGTTTCAGGTGAAGGAATTAGCATTGAAAACGGACTTAATGTTTGTCTCTGTATCTTCTGCTGACAAGGACGCAGAGAAGATATTCGACAATTTCAATAGAATGCATATGATTTGGAGAGATAGAGTTCGAGATAGAAAGCATAGAGAGGTTAGGGTTCGATCACATTCACTTAGTTCAAAAGATTCAACAAGAAGACATAGCAAATGTAACACCATGGGTAAAACACTTCAAACAGACGAATTTTGTGGTGGCATTACCCACCGTATAGGAAGTATTAGACCCAGACACGGCGCACAATTATCATGGCGCTCCAAAGTCAAATTCAATATTAATGTATTCACACTTAGAATGTATGTCTTCATTGATTGAAGATATACTTTACTTCGTGTGTTGCACATCTAAGTCCTCAATATGCATAAGTGTTAGGATGTGTGCCTGATCACAGGACATTTGAGGATTCCAAGATATTTAGCTCACACCGTAACTTGCAAAATCTCTTCTCATCCAAGGCTTGGTGAAGATAACTGCCAATTGCTCTTCAGTGTTGATGTGTATGATATCAATATCTTCCTTCACAACATGATCTCTGAGAAAGTGATGACGAATTTCAATGTGCTTTGTCTTCGAGTGCTGAACTGGGTTGTTGGCAATCTTGATGGCGCTTTTGTTGTTGCAGTAGAGTGGCACTTGCTTCAGATGAATGCCATAGTCTTTGAGTGTTTGCTTCATCCACAGAAGCTGAGTGCAATAAGATTCAGCAGCAATGTATTCAGATTCAGCAGTTGAGAGAGATGCATAGTTCTGCTTCTTTGAAGACCAACATACAAGTGATCGTCCCAGAAAATGACATGTGCCTGATGTAGACTTGCGATCCACCTTGTCACCAGCATAATCAGCATCCGAGAATCCAACCAGATCAAACTCTGAGCCCTTTGGATACCATAATCCTAGAGTTGGGGTGTAAGCCAAATATCGAAGAATTCGCTTCACAGCTAAGTGATGCGATTCCTTTGGTGCCGCTTGGAATCGAGCACACATGCAAACACTAAGCATAATATCTGGCCTAGATGCACATAGATAAAGTAAAGAACCAATCATGGAGCGGTATACCTTTTGATCGAACTCTTTACCATTGTCGTCGGGACCCAGATGATGTTTGGCTGGCATTGGCGTTGTGAAGCCTTTGCAGTCTTGCATACCAAACTTCTTCAGGCAATCTTTGAGATACTTCTCTTGGGATATAAAGATGTCGTTGCGTTGCTGACGTATTTGAAGACCAAGGAAGAATTTCAGTTCACCCATCATGGACATCTGATATTGCTCTTGCACCATATATCCAAACTCTTCACTGTATTTCTGATTGGTGCAGCCGAAGATAATGTCATCCACATATATTTGGCACACAAACAGTTCACCATCATATGTCTTCGTGAAGAGAGTAGGGTCGAGGGAACCAGATTTGAAGCCTTTGATCTTCAGGAACTCTTTGAGTGTGTCATACCAAGCCCGAGGAGCTTGTTTGAGGCCATACAGTGCCTTGTTGAGCTTGCACACCATGTCAGGATGTTTTGGATCTTCAAAGCCAGGCGGTTGTGCAACATACACTTCTTCTTCAATCTTGCCATTGAGAAAGGCACTCTTCACATCCATTTGATATAGAAGTATGTTATGATGATTTGCGTAGGCTAGCAGTATGCGTATGGCTTCAAGTCTAGCCACAGGAGCAAATGTTTCATCAAAGTCAATCCCTTTAACTTGAGTGTATCCTTGAGCAATGAGACGAGCTTTGTTTCTGACAACTTGACCATGCTCATCTTGCTTGTTGCGATATATCCATTTGGTGCCTATTATATTGTGCTTCCGAGGATCAGGACGCTTAACCAGTTTCCATACATTGTTCAGCTCAAACTGTTGAAGCTCTTCTTGCATAGCTTGAATCCATTCAGGTTCCATGAAGGCTTCTTCAACTTTCTTGGGTTCAGTTATTGAGACGAATGTGAAGTGCCCACAGAAATTTGCTAGCTGTGTTGCCCTTGAACGAGTGAGTGGACCTGGTGCATTGATGCTATCAATTATTCTCTCAATCTGCACTTCATTTGCAACACGAGGACGTGCAGGACAAAGATTTTGCTCTTGCTGATCATTGTCATTGTTAGAGGGATTGTCTTCAGGTTGAGCATTGTCTTCAGGTTGATCAGGTGCGGAGATGATAAGTTCCTCTTCAGGTTGAGCTTAAGAAGGTATGATTTCTCCAATTCCCATAAGTTTGATTGATTCACTGGATGGAACTTCATCTAGCACATTTAGCAGGTGCTCTCTTTGTGAGCCGTTAGTCTCATCGAACTGCACATCCGCTGTTTCAACCACTTTATAATAAAAGAGATTGAAGACTCTGTAGGAGTGCGAATCCTTTCCATATCCAAGCATAAAACCCTCATGTGCTTTTGGTGCAAATTTTGAAGTATGGTGTGGATCCTTGATCCAGCACCTGGCGCCAAATACTCTGAAGTAACTGACATTTGGCTTCTTGCCAGTAAGGAGCTCATAGGGTGTCTTGTTCAGAAGCTTGTGAAGATAAACACGGTTGATGATATGGCATGCAGTGTCAATGGCTTCAGGCTAGAATTTTCTTGGAGTCTTGTATTCATCAAGCATAGTCCGAGCCATCTCAATAAGTGTTCTGTTCTTGCGTTCAACAACGCCATTCTGCTATGGCGTGTACGGAGCTGAGAATTCATGAGTGATGCCTAAGGTATCAAGATATGTATCCAGGCTAGTGTTCTTGAATTCAGTGCCATTGTCACTTCTGATGTGATTTATCTTGGCACCATAGTTGTTCATTGCTCGATTGGCGAAGCGTCTGAAGACATCCTGCACTTCAGTCTTGTAAAGGATTATATGCACCCAAGTATATCTTGAATAATCATCAACAATGACAAAGCCATAGAGACAAGCAGTAGTAGTAAGAGTGGAGTAGTGAGTGGGACCGAAAAGATCCATGTGGAGCAGTTCGAAGGGTTGAGTTGTTGTCATGATTGTCTTCGAAGGATGCTTGGCCCTCGTCATCTTTCCTGCTTCACAGGCACCGCATAAGTGATCCGTCTTGAACTTGACGCCCTCGATGCCTATGACATGTTTCTTCCTTGCAAGGGTGTGGAGGTTCCTCATGCCAGCATGCCCTAGCCTTCGATGCCAGAGCTAGCATTCAGAAGCTTTTGCTAGAAGACATACTGCAAGTTGTGGTCCTGCTGAGAAATCTACCATGTACAAATCATCTTTCTGATACCCTTCAAACACTAGAGACTTGTCAGATTCCATTAGTACAAGGCAACGATATTTCCAAACATCACAATCCTGTTTAAATCGCAAAGCATTGAGACAGACATTAAGTTGAAACCAAGGGATTCAACAAGCATGACTTTATCCATGTGTTGATCCTTTGAGATTGCAACTCTACCTAGACCCAATACCTTGCTTTTACCAGTGTCAGCAAATGTGATGTGACTTTTGTCAGATGGACGTAAGGTTGAGTCCATGAGAAGGCTTCGCTTGCCAGTCATGTGATTTGTACACCCACTATCAATAATCCATTCTGAAGCAGCTGGTGTCGTACCCTACAGTGAAGTTAGGGGGATAGGCTTCACGAAGAGAATTGTGAAGCAAAAACATTTGACGAACCAATGGATTATTGAAGCTTAAATCGAGATTAGGACTGATAGGGCAAGTTGCAAGCGATTCAGGAACAAAGTACATAATAAGATCATTTGGGCATTTGATATTGCGCCCTACAAGATGTTTGAGGTCCCCAGCAATAGCATCAGACGATTTTGGTTTTCGTCTAGAGACCTTTCCCTGCAAAAGAGAGTTAAGCTCTCTTAGCCACCCATATCTTCAGGGGTGGCTTCGAAGCAATAAGTCTAAGTGCAACATCTGAGAACTTTGGCTTTGGAGCCCTAGCGAAAAGTCTTGCAGGAGGAGAATAGTACTCATAAGAATAAGCAGAATAGTTCTTGGTCTTATGAACATGGCGGTTTGATGGACCGCGCTCATATTCATAGGCCTGAGTATGGCTTCCCTGCAAAACATTTGCGTTAGTGTGACTCAGGTGAGTCCTCTTTCTGTATGAAGCCTTTGGACTGTATGAAGCCTGTGGTCTGGGGTTTGTCTTCTTCACCTGTGGTGTCGTGATGACATTCACAGGAAGATTCTCCAAACACCTTTTCGGCACCCAGATCTTCTTCATAGGCGGTCCATTCCTGCAGTTAGTACCAATATACCTGGCAAACACTTCACCATTCTGATTCTTAAACAGTTTATAGTTTGCATCAAAGGATTCATCAATAAAAATGGGGTTAGTACAAGTGAAGCCAGATAGAGTGGATGGATCTGCTGAAGGTTCCTTTGCAGCAACCCATGTGGTTTTGGGGTACTGCTCAGGTTTCCAGTAAGAGCCATCAACATTCATTTTCCTTTCGAACCCAATACCCTCTTTTCTAGGGTTTCGGTTCAGGATCTGCCTTTTGAGGACATCACATAGTGTCTGATGCCCTTTGAGACTTTTGTACATCCCTGTTTCAAGCAGTGTCTTCAACCTAGCATTCTCATCAGCAATAGCAGTGGTATCCTCAGCAGAGGGGTTAGTTACCACATCAACAGTTGAAGATATTGCAACACTAGCAGCAGTAGAACATTCAGCAACAGAAGTAGCGTTATCACGCTCAATGCATTTAAGACATGGTGGTTCAAATCCTTCCTGAGCTGAACTGATCTGTTCGGCGCGAAGTGACTCGTTTTCCTTTTGAAGATCTTCATGAGCCGCTCTCAGTTTCTCAAGATCTTGCTGCCTTTGAAGATAATCATAGGAAAGCCTTTCATGAGTTGTTGAGAGCGTTTCATGACGACTTTCAAGTTCCTCATACTTAACGTGAAGATTTTTTATGTCTTCAATTAAGGACTAAGATCGAGTCATTTCAGCGTTTAACAGATCATCGCTTTTGTCTAACAGTTTTTGAATGTGTTCCATAGCTTTCTGTTGTTCAGTTGCAATTTTAGCAAGTGTTTTGTAGCTGGGTTTGGAACCACAATCAGAGTCATCGTCACTAGATGTTTGATAGTGAGTAGTGTGTGTGTTTACCTTGGCACCGCGTGCCATGAAGCAGTAGGAAGGAGCGGAGTAGTCCTTGTCATTTGCATCGATATCGGTGATGAAGTCATTGTCTTCAGTGTTGAAGATGGACTTGGCAACGTATGCTGTAGCCAGACTCGCAACACTAGAATCGGACTCCTCCTTAGACTCCACCTCCGCCTCCTCAGAAGCGGACTCATCCTCAGAGTCCATTTCCTTGCCAACAAACGCACGTGCCTTGCCAGATAAGCTCTTCTTGTGTGATGAAGACTTGGAAGAAGATTTTGAGTATTTCTTCTTCTTCTTGTCGTCAGAGTCATACTCCTTGCTCTTCTTCTTCTTCTTCTTCTTCTTCTTCTTCTTCTTCTTCTTCTTCTTCTTCTTCTTCTTCTTCTTCTTCTTCTTGTTCTCATTGTCCCACTGTGGACACTCAGAGATGTAGTGGCCAGGTTTCTTGTACTTGTGACATGTTCTCTTCTTATAGTCATGAGCAGAAGCTTCAACATTCCTTGAGCTTGATCGTGAAGACTTTCTGAGGCTTTTCTTCTTGGTGAATTTTTGGAACTTCTTCACAAGCATAGCAAGCTCCCTTCCAATGTCTTCAGGATCATCAGAACTGCTGTCAGATTCTTCTTCAGATGAGGAGACAGCCTTTGCCTTCAAGGCACAAGTTCGCCCATAGTTGGGACCGTAGATGTCTCTTTTCTCAAAAAGCTGAAACACGTGTGTGTTGAGCCTCTCAAGTATGTCAGACGGATCGAGTGTCTTGAAATCAGGACGTTCTTGAATCATCAGGGCTAGGGTGTCAAACGAACTGTCAAGCGATCTCAGTAGTGTCTTGACGACTTCATGCTTGGTGATCTCAGTAGCGCCGAGGGATTGAAGCTCATTGGTGATGTTAGTGAGTCGATCAAACGTGAGCTGGACATTCTCATTGTCATTACTCTTGAAGCGGTTGAAGAGGTTGCAAAGGACACTGATTCTCTAATCTCTCTGGGTTGAGACGCCTTCGTTGACCTTGGATAGCCAGTCCCAGACTAGCTTAGATGTTTCCAAAGCACTCACGCGGCCATACTATCCTTTGGTCAGATGACCACAGATGATATTCTTGGCAGTAGAGTCCAGTTGAACGAACTTCTTGACATCTGCGGCAGTGACACCTTCTCCAGCCTTGGGAATGCCGTTCTTGACGACATACCATAGGTCGACAACAATGGCTTCAAGATGCATGCGCATCTTATTCTTCCAGTAGGGATATTCAGTTCCATCGAAGACGGGGCACGCAACGGAGACTTTAATTATCCCTGCAGTCGGCATAGCTAAAACTCTAGGTGGTTAAACCGAATCACACAAAACAAGGGAGTATCTTGCTCTGATACCAATTGAAAGTGCTAGTGATCGACTAGAGGGGGGGGGGGTGAATAGGCGATTTTTATGAAGGTCTTCAAAACATGTAAGTTTCAAAGACAAACGATAGAAATAAACCTATTACCATGTAGCGGAAGGTAGACTACACTAGGCAAACCATAGTCATGTATTCAATGAAGTGAAAGCACAATAACTAATGGCAGCTAGGCAGTAAGGATCAGGTAGGAAGATATTGTGAAGCCAATCAGAACAAGCAGTCACTCAGTGAAGACAGAAGATAATGCAATCATACAATAACTTCACTAGGACCAACAGTAAGTAAAGGGAAGGGAAGGATGAAACCAGTGACTCGTTGAAGACAATGATTTGTTGGACCAGTTCCAGTTGCTGTGACAACTGTACGTCTGGTTAGGGAGGCTAAGATTCAACTCAGAAGACCTCGTCTTCACCTTATTCCCCTTGAGCTAAGGACACCCAGTCCTCGCCCAATCACTCTGGTAAGTCTTCAAGGTAGACTTCCAAACCTTCACAGACTTCGTTCACCGGCGATCCACAATGACTCTTGGATGCTCAGAACGCGACGCCTAACCGGTTGGAGGATTCACAGTCCTCAAGTGTAATAAGTCTTCAGATCACACAGACAAGAAGACTTAAGTGATGCCTAACACTCTTTGGCTCTGGGTGGTTAGGGCTTTATCCTCTTAAGGAATTCTCTCTCAAAAGGCTTCGAGGTGGGTTGCTCTCAAACGACAAAAGCCATACTTTAACTCTGAGCAGCCAACCATTTATGGTTGTAGGGGGTGGGCTATTTATACCCACTAGATAACCCGACCTGATTTGTCCGAAATGACCCTGGGTCACTAAGGAACTGACACGTGTTCCAACGGTCAGATTTCAAACACACACGGCAACTTTCCTTGGGCTACAAGCAAAGCTGACTTGTCCAACTCTGAACAAGATTCGCTCTCATAGTCTTCACTCGAAGACATAGGATTTTGGTTAAGCATCACTTCAGTCATTCTGACTGGTTCTCTTGGACCCCACTTAACAGTATGGTGGTTCCTATGACTCAACAAAGAAGAAAAAGAACTACGGAAGATCTAAGTCTTCGCGCTCCATAGTCTTCATGCGATGTCTTCTCTTGTCATAGTCTTCAATGTGAATGTCTTCACAAACCACCTTTGACTTCAATGTCTTCATACATTTTTAGGGGTCATCTCTGGTAGGAAAACCGAATTAATGAGGGACTTCTACCTGTGTTATCCTGCAATTCTCACAAACACATTAGTCCCTCAACTAGGTTTGTCGTCAATACTCCAAAACCAACTAGGGGTGGCACTAGATGCACTTACACAAACGGGGTCCAATTGACCTGAAACTTCACGGAACTTATTTTTGGAACGGAAGCAATCCAGAAGACTTGGAGTGTATGTAAGGGAAGCAACGAGGAAGGCATGAGGCAGGGGGCGCGCCCACCCCCCTGGGCGCGCCCTCCACCCTCGTGGGCCCCTCGTGGCTCTCCTGACGTACTTCTTCCTCCTATATATACCAATATACCCTAAAACCATCCGAGAGCAGCATAGATCGGGAGTTCCGCCGCTAGAAGCCTCCGTAGCCACCGAAAACCAATCTAGACCCGTTCTGGCACCCTGCCGGAGGGGGGAATCCCTCTCTGGTGGCCATCTTCATCATCCCGGCGCTCTCCATGACGAGGAGGGAGTAGTTCACCCTTGGGGCTGAGGGTATGTACCAGTAGCTATGTGTTTGATCTCTCTCTCTCTATCTCTCTCTCTCGTGTTCTTGAGGTGGTACGATCTTGATGTATCGCAAGCTTTGCTATTATAGTTGGATCTTATGATATTTCTCCCCCTCTACTCTCTTGTAACGGATTGAGTTTTCCCTTTGAAGTTATCTTATCGGATTGAGTCTTTAAGGATTTGGGAACACTTGATGTATGTCTTGCGAGGGATAACCGTGGTGACAATGGGTTATTCTATTGATCCACTTGATGTATGTTTTGGTGATCAACTTGCGGGTTCCTTCCATGAACCTATGCATAGGGGTTGGCACACGTTTTCGTCTTGACTCTCTGGTAGAAACTTTGGGGAACTCTTTGAGGTTCTATGTGTTGGTTGAATAGATGAATCTGAGATTGTGTGATGCATATCATATAATCATACCCATGGATACTTGAGGTGACATTGGAGTATCTAGGTGACATTAGGGTTTTGGTTGATTTGTGTCTTAAGGTGTTATTCTAGTACGAAGTCTAGGGCTGTTTGTGACACTTATAGGAATAGCCCAACGGATTGACTGGAAAGAATAACTTTAAGGCGGTTTCCTACCCTACCATAATCTCTTCGTTTGTTCACCGCTATTAGTGACTTTGGAGTGACTCTTTGTTGCATGTTGAGGGATAGTTATGTGATCCAATTATGTTATTATTGTTGAGAGAACTTGCACTAGTGAAAGTATGAACCCTAGGCCTTGTTTCAACGCATTGCAATACCGTTTGTGCTCACTTTTATCATTAGTTACCTTGCTGTTTTTATATTTTCAGATTACAAAAACCTTTATCTACTATCCATATACCACTTGTATCACCATCTCTTCGCCGAACTAGTGCACCTATACAATTTACCATTGTATTGGATGTGTTGGCGACACAAGAGACTCTTTGTTATTTGGTTGCAGGGTTGCTTGAGAGAGACCATCTTCATCCTACGCCTCCTACGGAGTGATAAACCTTAGGTCATCCACTTGAGGGAAATTTTCTACTGTCCTACAAACCTCTGCACTTGGAGGCCCAACAACGTCTACAAGAAGAATCTTGTGTAGTAGACATCAGGTGACGCAGCACCTAGAATAGCCTCTGGACGAAATTTATGAAGTGGCATCTTGTATATTTCGTCCAAGGCTTCATGCACTCCTTATGGTGGCTTCAAAGTCCTGAAATCATCACTTGTAACTTCGTTCTTGATCCCCTTGCGCATGCCATCATCTCCATGATTGGTTTTGAACCAGTGTTCATCCCTCTTATCCATGCCAGGCCCTTGATTTGTAAGCAAAACAAATGTATCCAATTTAGGCAGCATCATATTCTCATGAACATTAGAATCATTACCAAGAAATAAAAGTACCTGATAATTAATTGGCGTGCGTGAGCTCTAGTAATTGGTCCAGTATGTATAGCAGCAGGGGTTGTGGGTGTAACAATGGTATTGATGTCTTCATCATCCTCCCCTTCTTGAAATGAAGTCGTCCTCGACGGAAGCTCATCTTCCTCACCCAAATAAGGCTTCAAATCTGCAATGTTAAAAGTGGGATTAACCCCAAAACCTGCAGGTAGCTCAAATTTATATGCATTATCATTTATTTTCTCTAACACCTTAAAAGGACCATCAGCATGGGGCATTAGCTTTGATTTGCGCAAATTAGGAAATCTATCCTTACGAAAATGTAACCAAACAAGATCTCCAGGTGCAAACACAACATGTTTTCTACCCTTATCTCCAGCAAGTTTATATTTAGCATTCATACGCTCAATGTTTTCCTTAGTTAACTCATGCATTTTTAAAATCAATTCAACATGTTCTTTAGCATCAAAATTAACCTTCTCCAAAGATGGAAGAGGCAACAAATCAATAGGTGCATGAGGTAGGAAACCATCCACAATTTCAAAAGGGCACATCTTAGTAGTAGAATGCAATGAACTATTATAAGAAAATTCAATATGAGGCAAGCATTCTTCCAACATTTTCTTATTCTTCTTCAAAACAGCCCTAAGGATAGTAGACAATGTTCTATTGACTACTTCAGTTTGTCCATCAGTTTGGGGGTGACAAGTAGTACTAAAAAGCAGTTTAGTCCCCAACTTAGCCCATAAACATCTCAAAAAGTGGATAAGAAATTTAGTATCACGATATGAAACAATAGTATTTGGCACACCATGCAAGCGAATAATTTCACGAAAGAACAAATCAGCAACATTAACAACATCATCGCTTTTATGACATGGTATAAAGTGTGCCATTTTTGAGAATATATCCACAACAACAAATATGCTATCCCTCCCCTTCTTTGTTCGAGGTAAACCTAAAACAAAGTCCATAGATATATCCTCCCAAGGAACACTAGGTACACGCAAAGGCATATATAAACCATGAGGATTGAGTCGTGACTTAGCTTTTTGACATGTAGTGCAGCGAGCAACAAAAAGCTCAACATCACGTCTCATCTTTGGCCAAAAAAATGTGTAGCAAGTATATCCTCTGTCTTCTTGATGCCAAAGTGTCCCATTAATCCTCCTCCATGCGCCTCCTGCAATAACAAAAGACGAATGGAGCTAGCTGGAATGCATAGCTTGTTAGCACGAAACACAAATCCATCGTTAATAACGAACTTGTTCCAAGTTCTCCCTTCCTTACAATTCTGCAATACATCTTTAAATTCAGCATCATGCACATATTGATCTTTGATGGTCTCCAAACCAAATATTTTAAAGTCAAGTTGTGAAAGCATAGTATAACGACAAGACAATGCATCAACAATAACATTTTCTTTACCCTTCTTGTGTTTAATGACATAAGGGAAAGTCTCAATGAATTCAACCCATTTAGCATGTCTACGGTTCAGTTTTGCTTGACTTTTAATGTGTTTCAAAGATTCATGATCAGAATGTATAACAAATTCTTTGGGCCATAAATAATGTTGCCATGTTTCTAAGGTCTGAACAAGAGCATATAATTCTTTATCATAAGTAGAATAGTTCAGACTAGGCCCACTCAATTTTTCAGAAAAGTATGCAATAGGTTTGCCATCTTGTAATAACACACCTCCTAATCCAATTCCACTAGCATCACATTCAAGCTCAAAAGTCTTACTAAAATCAGGAAGTTGTAGTAAAGGAGCATGTGTCAACTTATCTTTCAATACCGTGAAGGCTTCTTCCTGTGCGGTACCCCAAACAAAAGGCACATCCTTCTTTGTAAGCTCGTTGAGAGGTGCAGCAATGGTGCTGAAATCTCTCACAAAACGCCTATAGAAACCAGCGAGGCCAAGGAAACTCCTCACTTGTGTGACCGTTTTTGGCTGCGGCCAACTCTCAATAGCTTCAATCTTGGCTTTATCAACTTCAATTCCCTGTGGAGTAACAAGATAGCCAAGAAAAGATACTCGGTCGGTGCAAAAGGTGCACTTTCCAAGGTTACCAAACAAACGTGCATCACGTAGAGCAATAAAAACAACATGTAAATGTTCCAAATGTTCCTCCAAAGATTTGCTATAAATCAATATGTCATCAAAGTAAAGTACCACAAATCGTCCAATGAAGGCACATAAAACTTCGTTCATTAATATCATGGAAGTACTAGGTGCATTAGTTAACCCAAAAGGCATGAATAACCACTCATATAATCCAAACTTAGTTTTAAATGTTGTTTCCCATTCATCTCCCAATTTCATACGAATTTGATGGTATCCACTATGCAAATCAATGTTGGAGAATATTGTAGAGCCACTCAATTCATCAAGCATATCATCGAGCCTAGGAATAGGATGACAATAGCGAATAGTAATATTATTAATGCCTCTACAATCAACGCACATACGCGACGTACCATCCTTTTTCGGCACTAAAATGATAGGAACATCACAAGGACTAAGGGACTCACGTATATAACCTTTGTCGAGCAGTTCTTGTACTTGACGCATAATCTCCTTCGTCTCCTCTGGATTGGTACGTTATGGTGCACGGTTGGGTAATGATGCACCAGGAATTAAGTCAATTTGATGCTCAATTCCTCGATGTGGCACATCTTGTGGAAAGACGTAAGCGAACTCCTGCAAAATGTTAGTGACAGCAGGAGCAAAGAGGAAGGCGCGTCCTCGAATGAAAATAATGCCTCTTTGCACACAAAAGCATAGCAAACAGAGTTGCTAAAATCTAGATCATCAATATCAGATTTGGTGGCAAGTAAACATGCACTTTTCAATTTAATTTCAGAAGCAACGCTAGATGGTTTATTATTAGGCTTCATTTGTTGCTCAAATTCTTTTGCCACAATCTGATTTTCACTCTTACTTTTCTCCTGTTTTGCTTTATTAGCTCTATTAATATCATCTTTCAAAATGGAATCAAGAGTCACAGGAAGCAAAGTAATATTTTTATCCTTATAAACAGGAGTATACTGATTGTTTCTACCATGGTGTACAGATTTTTTATCAAATTGCCATGGTCTACCAAGTAATAAGGAACATGCTTGCATAGGTACCACATCACAATCAACATAATCATCATATGTAGAGATACTAAAATGCACACGAACAGTACGTGTTACCTTAACCTTACCGCTGTTGTTGAACCATTGGATGTAGTAAGGATGTGGATGCGGTCTTGTGGTGAGAGATAGCTTCTCCACCATCTCCATGCTAGCAAAGTTATTGCATCTCCCTCCATCTATGATGACGCGAACAGAACATTCCTTCACAACTCCCATTGTATGGAACAAATTATGCCTCTGATTTTTCTCAGCTTGTGTAACCTGCACACTCAAAACACGTTGAGCAACTAAACATTCATACCTGTCAGCATCTTCAGCAGCCATGTATTGCGTCTCATGATCAGAATCATCTCCACCGTGTTCTTCATGTGTAATAAGAGCCAAAGTCTCCTCATCATAGTCACTAGCGGACTCATACCCACCATCCTCAGTAACAATCATCACACGCTGAGATTTGCATTCTCTTGCAAAATGTCCTCTTCCCTTACAAAGACAACAAATAATATCACTTGTGTGCCCTGTTGATGCCATGGAAGAAGAAGAGCTCTGCGCAGGCCCGACAGGTGTACTCTTGGCAGATAGTGGTGCTTGTGCCTGCTTTCTTGTATCACGGCTGGAGGTGGCACCTAATGGAGGTGATGGTTGATGTCTACTACACAACCTTCTTCTTGTAGATGTTGTTGGGCCTCCAAGTGCAGAGGTTTGTAGGACAGTAGAAAATTTCCCTCAAGTGGATGACCTAAGGTTTATCAATCCATGGGAGGCATAGGATGAAGATGGTCTCTCTCAAACAACCCTGCGACCAAATAACAAAGAGTCTCTTGTGTCCCTGATATGTCTCCAACGTATCTATAATTTTTGATTGCTCCATGCTATGTTATCTACTGTTTTGGGCAATATTGGGCTTTATTATCCACTTTTATATTATTTTTGGGACTAACCTCTTAACCGGAGGCCCAGCCCAGAATTGTTTTTTTTTTGCCTATTTCAGTGTTTCGAAGAAAAGGAATATCAAACGGAGTCAAAACGGAACGAAATCAACTGGAGAAGTTATTTTTGAAAGGAAAGCTACCGGATGGACTTGGAACCCACGTCAGGAGACAAGGAGGTGCTCACGAGGGTGGGCCCCCCTATGGCGTGCCCTCTGCCTCGTGGGCCCCCGAAGCTCCACCGATGTACTTCTAGCACCCATATATACTCACGTACCCTAAAACTTCTAGAACAAACATTAGATCGGGAGTTCCGCTGCCAGAAGCCTCCGTAGCCACCGATAACCAATCTAGACCCGTTCCGGCACCCTGCTGGAAGGGGCAATCCCTCTCCGATGGCCATCTTCCTCATCCCGGTGCTCTCCATGACGAGGAGGGAGTAGTTCTCCCTCGGGACTGAGGGTATGTACCAGTAGCTATGTGTTTGATCTCTCTCTATCTCTCGTGTTCATGATTTGGCACGATCTTGATGTATCGCGAGCTTTGCTATTATAGTTGGATCTTATGTTTCTCCTCCCCCTCTACTCTCTTGTAATGGATTGAGTTTTCCCTTTGAGGTTATCTTATCGGATTGAGTCTTTAAAGATTTGAGAACACGTGATGTATGTCTTGCCGTGCGTATCTGTGGTGACAATGGGATACCATGTGATTCACTTGATGTATGTTTTGGTGATCAACTTGCGGGTTCCGCCCATGAACCTATGCATAGGGGTTGGCACACGTTTTCGTCATGATTCTCTGGTAGAAAGTTTGGGGCACTCTTTGAGGTCCTTTGTGTTGGTTGAATAGATGAATCTAAGATTGTGTGATGCATATTGTATAATCATACCCACGGATACATGAGGTGACATTGGAGTATCTAGGTGACATTAGGGTTTTGGTTGATTTGTGTCTTAAGGTGTTATTCTAGTACGAACTCTAGGGCTGTTTGTGACACTTATAGGAGTAGCCCAACGGATTGATTGGAAAGAATAACTTTGAGGTGGTTTCGTACCCTACCATAATCTCTTCGTTCGTTCTCCGCTATTAGTGACTTTGGAGTGACTCTTTGTTGCATGTTGAGGGATAGTTATATGATCCAATTATGTTATTATTGTTGAAGGAACTTGCACTAGCGAAAGTATGAACCCTAGGCCTTGTTTCAACACATTGCAATACCATTTATGATCACTTTTATCATTAGTTACCTTGTCGTTTTTATATTTTCAGATTACAAAAACCATTATCTATCATCCATATTGCACTTGTATCAACATCGCTTCGCCGAACTAGTGCACCTATACAATTTACCATTGTATTGGGTGTGTTGGGGACACAAGAGACTCTTTGTTATTTAGTTGCAGGGTTGCTTGAGAGAGACCATCTTCATCCTACGCCTCCTATGGATTAATAAACCTTAGGTCATCCACTTGAGGGAAATTTGCTACTGTCTTAGAAACCTCTAAACTTGGAGGCCCAACAACGTCTACAAGAAGAAGGTTGTGTAGTAGACATCAAGCTCTTTTCTGGCGCCATTGCTGGGGAGGTGAGTGCTTGAAGGTATATCTTTAGATCTTGCAATCGAGTCTTTTAGTTTCTTGTTTTATCACTAGTTTAGTTTATAAAAGAAAACTATAAAAAATGGAATTGAGTTTGTCTCATACGCTTCACCTTTTTAATATCTTTCGTGAGTATGATGGAAAGGATAATTGTGCTCAAGTGCTAGAAGAAGAAATCTATAAAATGTTTGGCACTAAATATTTGAATGATGGGCATGATTGCAATGTTGTTAGCACGAATTCTTTGAATATCCATGATACTAATGATGATTGCACTAGTTATGATGAAAATGTCTCCTATAAACATGTCAATTTTTGTGGAGTGCATTGGGTTTGTAAGTACACACCAAATAGGGAAGATGGATATTGCAAGAGGCATAAGTACTTAGAAACTAAATTGTTGCAAGAAGAGCTAGATGAATGTGCTGAAAATTTAAATTATCTTGGCCATACTTGTGAGCTTTGTAATGAACATGATCATTTCAATACCCAATGCAAATTGTTTCATGATCGTATCATGTCCAAAAATTGTGATGACTTGATTTCCCTTGCACATCATAATGAACTTAGTTTGCTTATGGGTTACGAAGAAATGAAACGTATAACTAATTATCTTCTAGAATTTGCCCGTTATAAACTTCTTGGATTTGGTCTAGAGGAAATTTATATGTATTGTGCGGTGAATTGTATTGAAAATCCTTATATTGCCAACTACATAAAGAAAAGAAAACAAATAGAGGATGAAAAGAATACTAATGAAAGGAAGAGACTTCCCAATATCCTCCTATTATTTCTTATGATAAGTCAGGTAACGAGGAGGAGCCTCCTATTACACCAATCTCATTAATAAGGAGCTCCAAAAAGAGGATTGAACCCACACATGATGTGGTGAAGAAGAAGAAAAGAAAAAGGAAGAGAGGTAAAAAGATATCTGTCCCAAATAGTGCTGCTCCTATTACTATTGTGCCTCATGAAAATATAATTGTTGAAGATAATGATACTTCTTATGATCTTGAAAATCTTTTTGGCACTTGCTTGGAAGAATATGATAACTGCTATACTATTGGTGCTATCCATACTATTAATGATGAGAGTGATTATGCTTATGATATGAAAAGGCCCAAGCTTGGGGATGCTATGTTTGATGAAGATGATGTTTTTGAGAATGTATTTGCTGCAATTAATGTTTTTCCCAAGCTTGGGGAAGCTATGATTAATGAAGATGATATTTTTAGTCTCCCAAGTTTTGATATGCAAGTTTATAATGATGATAGCATGCCTCCTACTTATGATGATTATTGTGATGATACTTATGCTATAAAAAGTAGTGATTATATTTATAAAACTTGTCATGATTATGATTACCCCTTCTCTGAACATTACTCTTCTAATGTGGAAACAATTTATAGTATTCAAGTTTCCTATGATACTCCCACTATTCCGAATGAGAAGAATTTTGCTTATGTGGAGAGTAATAAATTTTCAATGCTTGTAGATCATGAAAATAATGCTTTAGGTACTGGTTATATTGTTGAATTCATTCATTATGCTACTGAAAATTATTATGAGGGAGGAATTTATGCTTCTAGGAATTGCAATAATATTAAGTTTCCTCTCTATGTGCTTAAAGTTTTGAAGTTATGCTTGTTTTACCTTCCTATGCAAGTTGATTCTTGTTACCACAAGTTGTTTGATCACAAAATCCCTATGCATAGGAAGTATGTTAGACTTAAATGTGCTAGTCATATTCTTCATGATGCTCTCTTTATGTTTCAATTCTTATCTTTTATGTGAGCATCGTTGAAATCATCATGCCTAGCTAGGGGCGTTAAACGATAGCGCTTGTTGGGAGGCAACCCAACTTTATTTTTGTTCCTTGCTTTTTTTTCCTGTTTGGTAATAAATAATTCATCTAGTCTATGTTTAGATGTGGTTTTATGCTTTTAATTAGTGTTTGTGCCAAGTAGAACCTTTGGGAAGACTTGGGGAAAGTCTTGTTGATCATGCTGTAAAAAACAGAAAATTTAGCGCTCACGAGAATTGCTTCCATTTTTATTTGGAAAGTGATATTTAGTTAATTATTTTTGCAGATGATTAATATATAAATTACTCACGTCCAGATATTTATTTGAGAATTTTATGAGTTCCATAAGTATAAGTTTGATCCAGATTACTACAGACTATTCTGTTTTTGACAGATTCTGTTTTCTATGTGTTGTTTACTTATTTTGATGAATCTATGGCTAGTGAAATAGTTTATAAACCATAGAGAAGTTGTAATACAGTAGGTTTAACACCAATATAAATAAATAATGAGTTCATTACAGTACCTTGAAGTGGTGTTTTATTTTCTTATAATAATGGAGCTTACGAGTTTTCTGTTAAGTTTTGTGTGGTGAAGTTTTCATGTTTTGGGTAAGGATTCGATGGACTATGGAATAAGGAGTGGCAAGAGCCCAAGCTTGGGGATTCCCAAGGCACCCCAAGGTAAAGACAAGAGCCTAAGCTTGGGGATGCCCCGGAAGGCATCCCCTCTTTCGTCTTCGTTCATCGGTAACTTTACTTGGAGCTGTATTTTTATTCACCACATGATATGTGTTTTGCTTGGAGCGTCAATTTATTTTGTTAAGATTTTCTTGCTGTTATTTATAACAATGTTTTTCATATTTTATTCTAATAAAAGTGGCATTGATAGTCTTTACTATGCCTATGTTACAAGTCCACATGTTGTTGTTTGAAAACAGAAAGTTTACCGCTGTTGCAATAATTCCCTTGAAAATTCAGAATGTTATAAAATGTTTAAACCTTTTGCGTATTAAGATCTGATAAATTTACTACAGTGGGAATTTTCTTTCATAATTTTTGGAGCTAGGGAAGTATGGATGTTGTTGCATTCTTTACAGATTGTCCTGTTTAGGCAGATTGCTGATATGTTTGCATTGTTTGCATATGTTTGCTTCTTTAATGATTCTATTTGAGGATATGACTATTAAATATGCAGAGGCATTTAGTATGCAATGTTGAATAATAATTTTAGTTATTTGCTACAGTAGAGTATGATATGGTTTTTGCAATGGTTTATACTAACTTATCTCACGAGTCCTTGTTGAGGTTTGTGTGGATGAAGCTTTTGAGATTTAGGGAAGACCGCGATATGAGAGGAATTAAGGAGCCACAAAATCTCAAGCTTGGAGATGCCCAAGGCATCCCAAGATAATATGTCAAGAAGTCTCAAGCATCTAAGCTTGGGGATGCGCTGGTTGGCATCCCACCTTTCTTCTTCAACAACTATCGGTTAGTTTCGATTGATCCTAAGTTTTTGCTTCTTCACATCATGTTTGCCATTCTTAGAATGTCATTTTATTTTGATTTGCTTGATGTTTGAATAAAATACCAAGATCTGAAATTCTTAAATGTTAGATAGTCTTCACATAGTTGCATAATTATTCGAGTACTCATTGATCTTCACTTACATCTTTCGGAGTAGTGTGTTATTGCTCTAGTGCTTCACTTATATCTTTTAGATCATGGTGGTAGTTTTATTTTGAAGAAATAGATGAAATCTCATGCTTCACTTATATTATTTTGAGAGTCTTAAATAGCATGGTAATTTTCTTAAATAATCATAACATGCTAGGCATCCAAGAATAGTAAAAACTTTCATATAGAGTATTGAATACTAAGAGAAATTTGATGCTTGATGATTGTTTTGAGATATGGAGATAATAATATCAAAGTCATGCTAGTTGAGTAGTTGTGAATTTGAGAAGTGCTTGTGTTGAAGTTTGCAAGTCCCGTAGCATGCACGTATGGTAAACTTTGTGTAACAAATTTGAAACATGAGGTGTTATTTGATTGTCCTCCTTATGAGTGGCGATCGGGGACGAGCGATGGTCTTTTCCTACCAATCTATCCCCCTAGGAGCATGCGCGTAGTGCCGAGGTTTTTGATGACTTGTAGATTTTTGCAATAAGTATGTGAGTTCTTTATGACTAATGTTGAGTCCATGGATTATACGCACTCTCACCCTTCCATCCTTGCTAGCCTCTTCGGTACCGTGCATTGCCCTTTCTCACATTGAGAGTTGGCGCAAACTTCGCCGGTCCATCCAAACCCCGTGATATGATACGCTCTTTCACACATAAACCTCCTTATATCTTCCTCAAAACAGCCACCATACCTACCTATTATGGCATTTCCATAGCCATTCCGAGATATATTGCCATGCAACTTTCCACCATTCCGTTCCTCATGACACATTCATTATTGTCATATTGCTTAGCATGATCATGTAGTTGACATAGTATTTGTGGCAAAGCCACCGTTCATAATTCTTTCATACATGTCACTCTTGTTTCATTGCATATCCCGGTACACCACCGGAGGCATTCATATAGAGTCATCTTTGTTCTAGTATCGAGTTGTAATCATTGAGTTGTAAATAAATAGAAGTGTGATGATCATCATTTTCTAGAGCATTGTCCCAAGTGAGGAATATAAAAAAAAGGCCATCAAAAAGAGAAGGCCCGAAAAAGAGAAAGGCCATAAAAAAGAGAAAAGGCCCAAAAAATGAGAGAAAAAGAGAGAAGTGACAATGCTACTATCCTTTGTCACACTTGTGCTTCAAAGTAGCAGCATGATATTCATGATAGAGAGTCTCTTGTTTTGTCACTTTCATATACTAGTGGGAAATTTTAATTATAGAACTTGGCTTGTATATTCCAACAATGGGCCTCCTCAAGTGCCCTAGGTCTTCGTGAGCAAGCAAGTTGGATGCACACCCACTTAGTTTCTTTTGTTGAGCTTTCATACATTTATAGCTCTAGTGCATCCGTTGCATGGCAATCCCTACTCCTTGCATTAACATCAATCGGTGGGCATCTCCATAGCCCATTGATTAGCCTCGTTGATGTTAGACTTTGTCCTTTTTTGTCTTCTCCACATAACCCCCTTATTATTCTATTCCACCCATAGTGTATCCATGGCTCACGCTCATGTATTGCGTGAAAGTTTATAGGTTTGAGATTACTAAAGTATGAAACAATTGCTTGGCTTGTCATCGGGGTTGTGCATGATGAGAGCATTCTTGTGTGACGGAAATGAAACATGACTAAACTATATGATTTTGTAGGGATGAACTTTCTTTGGCCATGTTATTTTGAGAAGACATAATTGCTTATTTAGTATGCTTGAAGTATTATCATTTTTATGTCAACATGAACTTTTGTCTTGAATCTTTCGGATCTGAATATTCATACCACAATTAAGAAGAATTACATTGAAATTATGCCAAGTAGCACTCCACATCAAAAATTCTGTTTTTATCATTTACCTACTCGAGGACGAGCATGAATTAAGCTTGGGGATGCTTGATACGTCTCCAACGTATCTATAATTTTTGATTGCTCCATGCTATGTTCTCTACTGTTTTGGGCAATATTGGGCTTTATTATCCACTTTTATATTATTTTTGGGACTAACCTATTAACCGGAGGCCCAGGCCAGAAATGCTGTTTTTTGCCTATTTCAGTGTTTTGAAGAAAAGGAATATCAAACGGAGTCGAAACGGAACGAAATCAACTTGAGAAGTTATTTTTTGAAGGAAAGCTACCGGAGGGACTTGGACCCCACGTCAGGAGTCAAGGGAGGTGCTCATGAGGGTGGGGAGCACCCCCCTAGGGCGTGCCCCCTGCCTCGTGGGGCCCCCGAAGCTCCACCGACATACTTCCTGCACCCATATATACTCACGTACCCTAAAACTTCCAGAACGAACATTAGATTTTGAGTTCCGCCGCCAGAAGCCTCCGTAGCCACCAAAAACCTATCTAGACCCGTTCCGGCACCCTGCCGGAAGGGGCAATCTCTCTCTGGTGGCCATCTCCATCATCGCGGTGCTCTCCCTGACGAGGAGGAAGTAGTTCTCCCTTGGGGCTGAGGGTATGTACCAGTAGCTATGTGTTTGATCTCCCTCTCTCTCTCTCTCGTGTTCTTGATTTGGCACGATCTTGATGTATAGCGAGCTTTGCTATTATAGTTGGATCTTATGTTTCTCCTCCCCCTCTACTCTCTTGTAATGGATTGAGTTTCCCCTTTGATGTTATCTTATCGGATTGAGTCTTTAAAGATTTGAGAACACTTGATGTATGTCTTGCTGTGCGTATATGTGGTGACAATGGGATACCATGTGATTCACTTGATGTTTGTTTTGGTGATCAACTTGCGGGTTCCACCCATGAAACTATGCATAGGGGTTGGCACACGTTTTCGTTGTGATTCTCCGGTAGAAACTTTGGGGCACTCTTTGAGGTCCTTTGTGTTGGTTGAATAGATGAATCTAAGATTGTGTGATGCATATCGTATAATCATACCCACGGATACTTGAGGTGACATTGGAGTATCTAGGTGACATTAGGGTTTTGGTTGATTTGTGTCTTAAGGTGTTATTCTAGTACGAACTCTAGGGCTGTTTGTGACACTTATAGGAATAGCCCAACGGATTTATTGGAAGAATAACTTTGAGGTGGTTTCGTACCCTACCATAATCTCTTTGTTCGTTCTCCAGTATTAGTGACTTTGGAGTGACTCTTTGTTGCATGTTGAGGGATAGTTATATGATCCAATTATGTTTTTATTGTTGAGGGAACTTGCGCTAGCGAAAGTATGAACCCTAGGCCTTGTTTCAACACATTGCAATACCGTTTACGCTCACTTTTATCATTAGTTACCTTGATGTTTTTATATTTTTCAGATTACAAAACCATTATCTACTATCCATATTTCACTTGTATCACCATCCCTTCGCCGAACTAGTGCACCTATACAATTTACCATTGTATTGGGTGTGTTGGGGACACAAGAGACTCTTTGTTATTTGGTTGCAGGGTTGCTTGAGAGAGAACATCTTCATCCTACGCCTCCTACGGATTGATAAACCTTAGGTCATCCACTTGAGGGAAATTTGCTACTGTCCTACAAACCTCTGCACTTGGAGGCCCAACAACGTCTACAAGAAGAAGGTTGTGTAGTAGACATCAGTCCCCAACACACGCAATACAATGGTAAGTTGTATAGGTGCACTAGTTCGGCGAAGAGATGGTGATACAAGTGGTATATGGATGGTAGATAAAGGTTTTTGTAATATGAAAATATAAAAAACAGTAAGGTAACTAATGATAAAAGTAAGCACAAACGGTATTGCAATGCTAGGAAACAAGGCCTAGGGTTTATACTTTCACTAGTTCATGTTCTCTCAACAATAATAACATAATTGGATCACATAACTACCCCTCAACATGCAATAAAGAGTCACTCCAAAGTCACTAATAGCGCAGAACAAATGAAGAGATTATGGTAGGGTACGAAACCACCTCAAAGTTATTCTTTCCAATCAATCCGTTGGGCTATTCCTATAAGTGTCACAAACAACCCTAGAGTTCTTACTAGAATAACACCTTAAGACACAAATCAACCAAAACCCTAATGTCACCTAGATACTCCAATGTCACCTCAAGTATCCGTGGGTATGATTATACGATATGCATCACACAATCTTATATTCATCTATTCAACCAACATATAGAACCTCAAAGAGTGCCCCAAAGATTCTACCGGAGAGTCAAGACGAAAACGTGTGCCAACCCCTATGCATAGGTTCATGTGCGGAACCCGCAAGTTGATCACCAAAACATACATCAAGTGGATCAATAGGATACCCCATTGTCACCACAGGTATCCCACGCAAGACATACATCAAGTGTTCTCAAATCCTTAAAGACTCAATCCGATATGATAACTTCAAAGGGAAAACTCAATCCATTACAAGAGAGTAAAGGGGGAGAAACATCATAAGATCCAACTATAATAGCAAAGCTCGCGATACATCAAGATCGAATCACCTCAAGAACACGAGAGAGAGAGAGAGAGAGAGAGATCAAACATATAGCTACTGGTACATACCCTCAGCCCCGAGGGAGAACTACCGCTTCCTCGTCATGGAGAGCACCTGGATGATGAAGATGGCCACCGGAGAGGGATTTCCCCCTCTGGCAGGGTGCCGGAATGGGTCTAGATTGGTTTTCGGTGGCTACGGAGGCTTCTGGCAGCGGAACTCCCGATCTATTGTGCTCCCCAAAGTTGTTAGGGTATATGGGTATATATGGGAGGAAGAAGTACGTCAGGGGAGCCACGAGGGGCCCACAAGGGTGGAGGGCACGCCAGGGGGTGGGCGCGCCCCCTGCCTCATGCCTTCCTCATTACTTACCTTACGTACACCCCAAGTCTTCTGGATTGCTTCCGTTCCAGAAATAAGTTCCATGAAGTTTCAGGTTAATTGGACTCCGTTTGATTTTCCTTTTCTGTGATACTCTAAAACAAGGAAAAAACAGGAACTGGCACTGGGCTCTGGGTTAATAGGTTAGTCCCTAAAATAATATAAAAGTGTTTAATAAAGCCCATAAACATCCAAAACAGATAATATAATAGCATGGAACAATCAAAAATTATAGATATGTTGGAGACGTATCAACATCCCCAAGCTTAATTCCTGCTCGTCCTCGAGTAGGTAAATGATAAAAACAGAATTTTTGATGTGGAATGCTACCTAACATATTTCTCTAAGTAATTCTCTTCATTTTGGCATGAATGTTCAGATCCATAAGATTCAAGACAAAAGTTTAATATTGACTTAAAAGTAATAATACTTCAAGCATACTAACTAAGCAATCATGTCTTCTCAAAATAACATGGCTAACGAAAGTTATCCCTACAAAATCATATAGTCTGGCTATGCTCTATCTTCACCACACAAAATATCTAAATCATGCACAACCCTGATAACAAGCCAAGCAACCGTTTCATACTTTTGATGTTCTCAAACTTTTTCAATCTTCACGCAATACATGAGCATGAGCCATGGACATAGCACTATAGGTGGAATATGATGGTGGTTGTGGAGAAGACAAAAAGGAGAAGATAGCCTCACATCAACTAGGCGTATCAACGGGCTATGGAGATGCCCATTAATAGATATCAATGTGAGGGAGTAGGGATTGCCATGCAACGGATGCACTAGAGCTATAAGTGTATGAAAGCTCAACAAAAGAAACTAGTGGGTGTGCATCCAACTCGCTTGCACGAAGACCTAGCGCATTTTGAGGAAGCCCATCATTGGAATATACAAGTCAAGTTCTATAATGAAAGATTCCCACTAGTATATGAAAGTGACAACATAGGAGACTCTGTATCATGAAGGTCATGGTGCTACTTTGAAGCACAAGTGTCGTAAAAGGATAGTAGCATTGCCCCTTCTCTCTTTTTCTCTCATTTTTTTATTTTTTTTATTTGGGCCTTTTCTCTTTTTTATGGCCTCTTTATTTTTTATTTTTTTATTTGGGCCTTTTCCCTTTTTTATGGCCTCTTTTTTTAGTCCAGAGTCTCATCCCGACTTGTGGGGGAATCATAGTCTCCATCATCCTTTACTCACTGGGAGAATGCTCTAATAATGATGATCATCACACTTTTATTTACTTACAACTCATGAATTAAAACTCGATACTTAGAACAAGATATGACTCTATATGAATGCCTCCGGCGGTGTACCGGGATGTGCAATGACTCATAAGTGACATGTATGTAAGAATTATGAATGGTGGCTTTGCCACAAATACAATGTCAACTACATGATCATGCATAGCAATATGACAATGATGAAGCGTGGCATAATAATGGAACGGTGGAAAGTTGCATGGCAATATATCTCGGAAAGGCTATGGAAATGCCATAATAGGTAGGTATGGTGGCTGTTTTGAGGAAGGTAAATGGTGGGTTTATGGTACCAGCGAAAGTTGCGCGGTACTAAAGAGGCTAGCAATGGTGGAAGGGTGAGAGTGCGTATAATCCATGGACTCAACATTAGTCATAAAGAACTCACATACTTATTGCAAAAATCTATTAGTTATCGAAGCAAAGTATTATGCTCATGCTCCTAGGGGGATAAATTGGTAGGAAAAGACCATTGCTCGTCCCGACCACAACTCATAAGGAAGACAATCAATAAATAAATCATGCTCCGACTTCATCACATAACGGTTCACCATACATGCATGCTACGGGAATCACAAACTTTAACACAAGTATCTCTCAAATTCACAACTACTGACTAGCATGACTCTAATATTACCATCTCCATATCTCAAAACAATCATCAAGTATCAAACTTCTCATAGTATTCAATGCACTTCATATGAAAGTTTTTATTATATCCCTATTGGATGCCCATCATATTAGGACTAAATTCATAACCAAAGAAAATTACCATGCGGTTTAGGACTCTCAAAATAATATAAGTGACACATGAGAGTTCATCTATTTCTTCAAAATAAAACCACCGCCGTGCTCTAAAAAGATATAAGTGAAGCACTATAGCAAATGACAAACTACTCCAAAAGATATAAGTGAAGATCAATGAGTAGTCGAATAATTATGCAACTATGTGAAGACTCCCCTATTTAACAATTTCAGATCTTGATATTTTATTCAAACAGCAAGCAAAACAAAGTAAAATAAAATGTTGCTCCAAGCAAAACACATATCATGTGGTGAATAAAAATATAGCTCCAAGTAAAGTTACCGATGAACAAAGACGAAAGAGGGGATGCCTTCTGGGGCATCCCCAAGCTTAGGATTTTGGTTGTCCTTAAATATTACCTTGGGGTGCCTTGGGCATCCCCAAGCTTAGGCTCTTGCCACTCCTTATTCCATAGTCCATCGAATCTTTACCCAAAACTTGAAAACTTCACAACACAAAACTTAACAGAAAACTCATAAGCTCCGTTAGCAAAAGAAAACAAACCACCACTTCAAGGTACTGTAATGAACTCATTATTTATTTATATTGGTGTTATACCTACTGTATTCCAACTTCTCTATGGTTTATAAACTCTTTTACTAGCCATAGATTCATTAAAATAAGCAAATAACACACGAAAAACAATATCTGTCAAAAACAGAACAGTCTGTAGTAATCTGTAACTAAAGCAAACTTCGGGAACCCCAAAAATTCTAAAATAAATTGCTGGACTTGATGAATTTATCTATTAATCATATGCAAAAAGAATTAACTAAATAACACTCTCCAATAAAAAACTGGCAGCAATTCTCGTGAGCGCTAAAGTTTCTGTTTTTTACGGCAAGATCAACAAGACTTTCCCCAAGTCTTCCCAACAGTTATACTTGGCACAAACACTAATTAAAACATAAAAACTCAATCATAACAGAGGCTAGATAAATTATTTATTTCTAAACAGGAGCAAAAAGCAAGGAAAAAAATAAAGTTGGGTTGCCTCCCAACAAACGCTATCGTTTAACGCCCCTAGCTAGGCATGATGATTTCAATGATGCTCACATAAAAGACAAGAATTGAAACATAAAGAGAGCATCATGAAGAATATAACTAGCACATCCAAGCCTAACAAAATTCCTATACATAGGGATTTTTTGAGCAAACAATTTATGGGAACAATAATCAACTAGCATAGGAAAGCAAAACAAACATAACTTCAAGATTTTAAGCGCATAGAGAGGAAACTTGATATTATTGCAATTCCTACAAGCATATGTTACTCCCACATAATAATTTTCAGTAGCATCATGAATGAATTCAACAATATAACTATCACATAAAGCATTCTTTTCATGATCTACAAGCATATAAATTTTATTACTCTCCACATAAGCAAAATTCTTCTCATGAATAATAGTGGGAGCAAACTCAACAAAATAATTATCATGTGAGGCATAATCCAATTGAAAACTAAAATCATGATGACAAGTTTCATGGATATAATTGTTCTTTATAGCATACAAGTCATCACAATAATCATCATAGATAGCAACTTTGTTCTCATAATCAATTGGAACCTCTTCTGGAATAGTGGATTCATCACAAAATAAAGTCATGACCTCTCCAAATCCACTTTAATAAATATAATCATCGTAAATAGGAGGCATGCTTTCATCACAATAAATTTGCTCATCAAAACATGGGGGACAAAAAATATCATCTTCATCAAACATAGCTTCCCCAAGCTTGTGGCTTTGCATATCATTAGCATCATGGATATTCAAGGAAGTCATACTAACAACATTGCAATCATGCTCATCATTCAAATATTTAGTGCCAAACATTCTAATACATTCTTCTTCTAGCACTTGAGCACAATTATCGGAATCCTTATTTTCATGATAGATATTAAAAAGATGAAGCATATGAGGTATCCTCAATTCCATTTTTTGTAGTTTTCTTTTATAAACTAAACTAGTGCTAAAACAAGAAACAAAAAGATTCGATTGCAAGATCTAAAGATATACCTTCAAGCGCTAACCTCCCCGGCAACGGCGCCACAAAAGAGCTTGATGTCTACTACACAACCTTCTTCTTGTAGATGTTGTTGGGCCTCCAAGTGCAGAGGTTTGTAGGACAGTAGCAAATTTCTCTCAAGTGGATGACCTAAGGTTTATCAATCCGTGGGAGGCATAGGATGAAGATGGTCTCTCTCAAACAACCCTGCAACCAAATAACAAAGAGTCTCTTCTGTCCTCAACACACCCAATACAATGGTAAGTTGTATAGGTGCACTAGTTCGGCGAACAGATGGTGATACAAGTGGTATATGGATGGCAGATCAAGTTTTTTGTAATCTGAAAATATAAAAACAGCAAGGTAACTAATGATAAAAGTGAGCACAAACGGTATTGCAATGCTAGGAAACAAGGCCTAGGGTTCATACTTTCACTAGTGCAAGTTCTCTCAACAGTAATAAAATAATTGGATCACATAACTACCCCTCAACATGCAACAAAGAGTCACTCCAAAGTCACTAGTAGCGGAGAACAAACGAAGAGATTATGGTAGGGTACGAAACCACCTCAAAGTTATTCTTTCCAATCAATCCGTTGGGCTATTCCTATAAGTGTCACACACAGCCCTAGAGTTTGTACTAGAATAACACCTTAAGACACAAATCAACCAAAACCCTAATGTCACCTAGATACTCCAATGTCACCTCAAGTATCCGTGGGTATGATTATATGATATGCATCACACAATCTCAGATTCATCTATTCAACGAACACATAGAACCTCAAAGAGTGCCCCAAAGATTCTACCGGAGAGTCAAGGTGAAAACGTGTGCCAACCCCTATGCATAGGTTCATGGGCGAAACCCGCAAGTTGATCACCAAAACATACATCAAGTGGATCAATAGAATACCCCATTGTCACCACAGGTATCCCACACAAGACATACATCAAGTGTTCTCAAATCCTTAAAGACTCAATCCGATAAGATAACTTCAAAGGGAAAACTCAATCCATTACAAGAGGGTAGAGGGGGAGAAACATCATAAGATCCAAGTATAATAGCAAAGCTCGCGATACATCAAGATCGAATCACCTCAAGAACACGAGAGAGAGAGAGAGATCAAACACATAGCTACTGGTACATACCCTCAGCCCCGATGGAGAACTACTCCCTCCTCGTCATGGAGAGCACCGGGATGATGAAGATGGCCACCGGAGAGGGATTGCCCCCTCCGGCAGGGTGCCAGAACGGATCTAGACTAGTTTTCGGTGGCTACAGAGGCTTCTGGCGGCGGAACTCCCGATCTATTGTGCTCCCCGAAGTTTTTAGGGTATATGGGTATATATGGGAGGAAGAAATATGCTAGGGGAGCCACGAGGGGCCCACGAGGGTGGAGGGCGCGCCCCCTGCCTCGTGCCTTCCTCGTTGCTTCCCTTATGTACACCCCAAGTCTTCTCAATTGCTTCCATTCCAAAAATAAGTTCCGTGAAGTTTCAGGTCAATTGGACTCCGTTTGATTTTCCTTTTCCGTGATACTCTAAAACAAGGAAAAAACAGGAACTGGCACTGGGCTCTGGGTTAATAGGTTAGTCCCAAAAATAATATAAAAGTGTTTAATAAAGCCCATAAACATCCAAAACAGATAATATAATAGTATGGAACAATCAAAAATTATAGATACGTTGGAGACGTATCACTGGTGTAGTGGAAGTAGAGGATGCACGTGGTGTCCATGATGAAGATCGACATGTAGAAAAGTTAGTTCGCACCAATGCCTGTCGATCCTGCACTTCACTTCAGCTTTACAAGCAAGATGGAATAAACGAGTGATATTAGTATACTCCTTATACTCTAGAATGGTCTGAATCTCTCTATTCAATCCACTCATAAAACGTGCAAGCAGAGCTTCATTCTCCTCAACAATACCACATCTTATCATGCCAGTTTGTAATTCCTGATAATATTCTTCTACATAATTTTTCCTTGTCTTAAACGCTGCAATTTTTGAAGTAATTCACGTTGATAATATGGTGGAACCCAACGAGTACGCATAACAGTTTTCAAAGCAGCCCAAGTAGTTGGAATAGGATATAATCTACAATGTTCAGACCACCAAACACATGCAAAACTAGTGAAATCACAAACAGCAGCAGGAACACGTCTCTCCTCAGGATATTGTAAACATGTGAAACGTTGTTTAGTTTCTAACTCCCAAGTAAGATATATATCAGGAACATATCTACCCTCAAATGGTGGAATATTCAATTTCAGTTTAGGAAGATGGTCATGATCTCGTACCTCAGGTGGTGGTGCAGCCCTACCGTTGCAATGATATGCATGAGGACAACCTGGTGTTGGTGCTGGTGGTTGCACGTAGTTTTGATTTTGATCAACCTCATCCTCGTAATGGTCCTCCACCTCTGCAGTAGCAGCAGGAGCTACAGAAGCACCAACAGTAGGTACAACAACACCAGAAGTTTGACTAGGCTCAATGGGAACGCACTGTGCTCGTCCCACTTGATTTGAAAGGCGATTATGTTGTTGTTGTAGAGGTGCGACAGGTGCAGCGGGCGGTGGAAGACGCGCGAGCAATTCATTAAACTTGTTATCGAGCCTTGTTTCGAATGCCTTCTCAATACCATCTATCTTCTCCATGGCCTCCTCAAATCTATTTAGCACATCTTCCACCTGTCCACTCATCATTTGCTGAAACTTATCATGTAACTCTTTGTTTGTCATGTTCTCCCAATCAGTCTCGTCGGCTTGTGATCCTGCCATGGCTAGCAGCAATAGAAACACACAAGAATATGATCCTACAGACTACTAGAAAGTGGTGGATAGTCACAAATCCGTCAAGTGAATCTCAAATTCTTACCAGTTCTTACCGAGCAACAGGTGGTGATCAGCAACCGTTGTAGTGAAAACTCTCAAATCTTGGATAGAGCGATTACCAGGGAGAGTCAAACGCATGACGTAGATGTATGTGGAGCTGTGAAGGCTAATATGGTAGCAAAAAGGGTCAGCAATAATCAATTCAGGTATGCAAAGTTGAATAAACGCTCAACGATGGTACTGTGCTAGTCCTAGGCTAGACCGTACTAGAGACACGAGCCTAGAACACTAACAAAATCATGGTGTTGCACGTTGAGGGAGTCCTGGATTAGGGGGTGTCCGGATAGCCGGACTATACCTTCGGCCGGACTCCTGGACTATGAAGATACAAGATTGAAGACTTTGTCCCGTGTCCGGAAGGGACTTCCCTTGGCGTGGAAGGCAAGCTTGGCGATACGGATATGTAGATCTCCTACCATTGTAACCGACTTTGTGTAACCCTAACCCTCTCCGGTGGCTATATAAGCCGGAGGGTTTTAGTCCGTAGGACAACATACAGAACAACAATCATACCATAGGCTAGCTTCTAGGGTTTAGCCTCTCTGATCTCATGGTAGATCTACTCTTGTATTACCCATATCATCAATATTAATCAAGCAGGACGTAGGGTTTTACCTCCATCGAGAGGGCCCAAACCTGGGTAAAACTTCGTGTCCCCTGCCTCCTGTTACCATCCGGCCTAGACGCACAGTTCGGGACCCCCTACCCGAGACCCGCCGGTTTTGACACCGACATTGGTGCTTTCATTGAGAGTTCCTCTGTGTCGTCGCCATCAGGAAGGATGCCTCGCCCTGTCTTTAAAGACGATACCGTTGCTAAGGGAGCTTTGGCTGTCGGCCAAACCCTCCGCTAGGTGGTTTTCTTATGACCGCCCGTTCGGCTTCTGCGCTGACGATGACCTCTCGAGCCATCAAAAACAATCTTCATGTCAGCTCGGAACTCGCCGAGCAGTTAGATCCAATGGAGCTCTCCTCCATAAACAAGCTCTTGGATCGCATTGCCGCCCTGGGAGTCGCTACGGATTACGACCAGATTTGGCCTAATCCCGATCTGAGAGAGATTAACTCTCCCCAAGTCACCCATCACGTTGCCGTGGTAGAGGGACAGTGCGGCGACCCTTCATCTATCTTAAGGACTAGCTACGTCCGGATTCCTGATACCTCCAAACCGGATACCCGCGGAGGGGAGGATATCACTCAAGACCTAAACTTAGAGTCAGGCGACGGGCTGGATTCATTGGACAACATCCAGGAATCCAAATTTTCGAGTTCGGAAATTCCTCGGCCTCTGAGCCTCAGATGGGGTGAGGCTTCGGATTTAATTCCGCCCACCCACCCGAACATAAGCGATCTATCCCAAATCAGGCAAGAGCCCGATGAAACAGTACATCATTACTAGGCCAGATTCCTCCTGGTTAAGAACATGATAAAGGACAGCCGCGAGGAAGACGCAATCTCAATCTTTTGCAATAATTGCACGGACAAGGGAATCCTCAACGCCATAAGTCGCCGTGATATTGCACGCTTCGCTGACTTGGCGTCCATCATACAGAAGTACTATGCGATGGAAAGCGCCTGGAAAACCGAAATAAAATTTTGGGACGATCCGGCCCTGAATACAAACCCAGTCCGAAATAAAAGGGTGCATCATCGCCAGACACCCGGGTCAAACACCAAAAAGCAAAAACCCTCTAAAGGGCATGGAACCGTACTGGAAGGATGGCTTAATGGACCCTATAAAATTCACAGTACAGAGGATGCCACACCAACTCACAACCTTAGAGCATGTTGGATACTCCGGCAGGTGGCCAAAATTGGCGAAAATCTCCTAATTCTGGAGGCCACAGAAAGCCACCCCAGAGACACCAATACTGTATTAATAGTCTTCGAGACTTTCGCATCAAATAATATGCAAAAAAGGACACTCCGCAGCCTTGCCGAAGTCTACCAAGTAGCAACAATAAACCCATGGAGTGACACGGCTATTACCTTTAACGCTAGTGATGAACCTAAATTCCGAACAGCCCGAGCACCAGCCGCATTGGTCCTCAGTCCAATAGTGGACGACTTTCGTCTTACCAAGGTACTCATGGATGGCGGTAGCGAATTGAACCTCATTTATGAGGAAACCCTTCAAAAAATGGAAATAGACTGGAACCGCATTGAGCGAAGCAGCACAACCTTTAGAGGAATAATCCCCAGTCGAGAAGCGCGCTGTACAGGAAAAATCACACTAGATGTGGTGTTCGGCACGCGGATAATTACAGGTCCGAAGAGGTCACGTTCCACATGGCTCCGTTCAGCAGCGGTTATCACGCTCTGCTAGGGCGGGAAGCGTTTACAATCTTCCAAGCAATACCCCATTACGGGTACATGAAGCTCAAGATGCCCAGGCCTAACGGGATCATCTCTCTCGCTAGTGATCCGGACATAGCACTCCGCGCCGAAAACAAGACAGCCGCACTGGCCCTCGAGGCACTATCCGAAGCCCTAGCGGCTGAGGAACTGACTACGTTGTGCTCTACGGTGAATAGGGACGATGTGGTACTCGACAAAAGATCCAAGTCCACCTCCTTTAAACTGGCGGACAAAATAGTCGAATTCCAAGTCTATCCAACGGACCCCAATAAAACAGCTTCCATCGGGGCACAGTTAAACCCTAATGTAGATGCTGCACTACGAGAGTTCCTACAAGAGAACTGGGACATTTTTGCCTGGCACCCTTCAGACATGCCAGGAATCCCACGCAGGCTGGCCGAGCACAGCTTAAATATCCAAACAGGATTCAAACCTGTCAAACAGGCTCTTCGGCGTTTTTCCGAACCTAAGAGACATGCCATGGGAGAGGAGCTAGCAAAGATATTGGAGGCCAGATTCATCAGAGATATAAAACATCCGGACTGGCTAGCAAACCTGGTGATGGTACCAAAGAAGGACAAATCCTGGTGCCTGTGTGTTGATTTTAAAGACCTTAACAAGGCTTGCCCAAAGGATCCCTTCCCCCTCCCCCGCATCAATCAAATTATCGATGCTACCGCAGGACACTATTCGTTGTGTTTCCTCGACTCATACTCCGGCTACCATCAAATCAAGATGGCAGAATCAGACCAAGCCGCAACGGCATTCATCACACCATACGGCCCATTCTGCTTCAACACAATGCCCTTCGGGCTCAAAAACGCCGGCGCAACATATCAGCGCATGATTCAGACATGTCTGGCAAACCAGATCGGCAAAATAGTGGAGGCATATGTAGATGATGTGGTTGTCAAAACAAGACATCTCGAATCTCTAGTAGACGACTTGAGGCTCACATTCGATAACCTCCGAACATACGACATCAAGCTCAACCCGGAAAAATGTGTTTTCGGCGTTCCAGCCAGAAAGCTCTTGGGCTTCATTCTATCCGGTAGAGGAATTGAAGCAAATCCAGCCAAGATCCGAGCTCTGTTGCAACTGGATATCCCAAAGGACCTCAAACAAATACAAAAGTTAACCGGATGCGTGGCGGCTTTAAGCCGCTTTATCTCCCGCTTGGGAGAAAAGGCCCTACCCCTTTACCGCCTCCTTCGGCGCACCGAACACTTCGAATGGACGGATGCAGCCACGGCCGGACTCGACGAAATAAAAGCCATATTGGCAACAAACCCAGTCCTGGCCGCGCCAAACATTGGCGAACCAATGCTATTGTACATTGCAGCAACACATCAGGTTGTAAGCGTAGTGCTCGTCATCGAACGAGAAATGGACAGACACAAATTTCCCCTTCAAAAGCCGGTCTATTATGTGTCCACTATCCTCACTCCCTGCAAATCACGGTACCCGCATTATCAAAAGATTGCGTACGCGGTACTCATGGCATCCCGGAAGCTATGACACTACTTTCAAGAGTGTTCAATAATAGTAGCCTCGGAAGTACCACTTAACGATATTATAAACAACCGTGACACAACGGGCCGGATTGCAAAATGGGCCATTGAGCTCCTCCCGTTCGACATAACTTATAAGCCACGACGAGCCATCAAGTCGCAAGTTCTGGCCAACTTCGTCGCAGAATGGACGGAGGCCGAACTCCCTAAAGAGTAGGGCACATATTCAAATTGGATCATGCATTTTGACGGCTCCAAGATGTTGGCCGGACTGGGGGCTGGTGTCGTGTTGACGTCCCCCACAGTAGACATAGTTCAATACGTACTCCAGATTATGCATACAGACTCCAACAATGCAGCCGAATATGAGGCCCTTTTACATGGTCTCTGGATGGCAGTATCCATGGGCATTCAACACCTAGAGGTGCGCGGGGACTCGAACCTCGCAATATCCCAAATAAATGGAGACTTCGATGCCAAGGATCCAAAAATGGCAGCTTACCGCAACGCTGTCCTAAAAATGTCAGCTCGATTCGAGGGGCTTGAATTTCACCATATATCCTGGGAAAATAATCAGGCGGCAGATGTCCTGGCACGCATCGGAGCAAAACGCGATGTAGTCCCCCCCAACATCTTCTTGGAAAGGCTGTTCAAGCCATCCGTAGTATGGGAAGGGGAGCCGAACAATAACAGCCCGGACCCAACCACACTGCCCGACACCGAACATTCTGACACAATCGGAGGCTCTGCCAATGAAATAACACCCTCAGCCCACGTAATAATGGCCGTCATCGCCCTGTGGACAGAACCATTCCTCGCCTACCTTACTAGGCAGGAACTCCCCGAGGACCAAAATGAGGCACGCTGCATAGTCCAGCGATCCAAAGCCTACAAAGTCCATGAAGGAGAGCTTTATAAGAAAAGCACTACCGGAGTCCTTCAAAGGTGCATCTCTGAAGAGGAAGGGCAGAACCTCCTGGCTGAAATTCATGCCGGACTCGGTGGTCATCACGCTGCAGCTCGGTCCCTTGTAAGCAAGGCCTTCCGTATGGGCTTTTATTGGCCGACGGCCCGGGCAGATGCCGATGACTTAGTCCAAAAATGCACCGGTTGCCAGCTCTTTGCAAACCAAAGCCATATGCCACCCACTGCCCTCCAAACTATCCCCATCACTTGGCCCTTCACGGTCTGGGGGCTTGACATGGTTGGACCCCTTAAAGGCGGAACCCACAAGCAAAAATACTTACTAGTCATGGTGGATAAGTTCACCAAATAGATAGAAGCCAAGCCTGTTAAGACGGCCGAATCCGGACCGGTGATAGACTTTATATCCGGGGTTGTACACCGTTACGGCGTCCCCCACAGCATCATCACTGATAACGGCACGAACTTTACTGCCGACGAGGTAAAACTCTGGTGCAAAAACATGGGCATCAAGCTCGATTGTGCTTCCGTCTATCACCCACAAACTAACGGCCAGGTCGAACGTGCAAATGGTCTTATCATGAGCGGCATCAAACCCAGATTAGTGCGGTCCCTCAAGGAATCTAACACGCACTGGGTAGAGGAGCTCGACTCCGTACTCTGGGGGCTGCGGACCACGCCGAATCGCACCACCGAAAACACACCATTCTTTATGGTGTACGGCGCAGAGGCAGTTTTGCCTTGCGACATAATTCATGACTCACCTCGAGTGCACATGTACGAAGAAAGAGAAGCCGAGCTCGATCAGCAGGACAGTTTGGACGCATTAGAGGAGGAGCGTGACGTGGCAAAAGCCCATTCCGCATTCTATCAACAGCAGGCTCGAAGATACCAAAGCAAAGAAGTATGGGCCAAAAATTACAACGTTGGCGAATTAGTTCTACGCCTGCCGGACAAGAAAAAGGACAAACTCAAGCCCAAGTGGGAAGGTCCCTTCATAATCGACCAAGTCCTGACTGGTGGAGCGTACCGCCTGCGAGATGCATCGGATAACCGACTCGAGCCGAACCCATGGAACGCAGCCCGTCTCCAAAGATTCTATGCCTAGCACTAGACTCTGTGTTCGTCTCCTTCCTCTGTCCATTTTTTATATAATGTATGTCTTAAATTTCTCTCCTTCTCCCTTTCCTTTCTCTTATAGCCTTTAAAGGCTCATCAAATGACGTGCTATTCGCACTCATTAAACCTGGGGCCTTCTTTTAACAGAAACTTATTTATACGGGCTTCATGCCCAACACATGTGTTACACTTCCGCATGTACCTTTTATTTCACCATTATATGCATCGATATGACCTAAGTTTTGGCCAAGCTGGGTTGCCTGGCTCCTGTGCTTACCCCTACGTTCCCGATTGTTCGGCTAGGTGGTAAAGGGAGCACCTTTGCGATTGTTACTGCCGGATCAGCCGGATGTGTACCTCAGACTGGGTGAGGCCGAAAGCTAGCGTTCTTAAGGGAATATTCGGTCGGTGACCTAAAAGGTGATCTTTTCATTTATCTATTTATTTATGTGCCCCCAGATGCTTTTTTTCCCGCGTCTTTTTCGTGGAATGGGCATGCACTTTAGGGCATGCCTCCCAGGGAAAGGAACCCCTAACGGAACTATTCTCCCTGGAAGATGTTTCTTACTAACCATGTAATATAACATAACTAGTCGGGCACTTGTCTGTTCACGCACTAATGACCCCTACGCCTGGTCTCCATGCATTCACCGGTTCTTATATAACCGCATGGGAATTCGGACACACTCCAGACCGTCAGGTCCCGAGGCTGAAGTGAAAAGGTCGGCCATGACAAACGATCTACAATCCGGCTAGAAGGTATTATAAATGTCAATTACATTACATAGTCATTTTGACTGATTGTATTCCTCTTCAATACCATCTAACAAGCTGTCTAATTTACAGTCCTGTTGGGAATGCTTTGCAGCCAATTCTACTTGGCTGTACACTAAGCTTACAGGGATCTGCTTCCCATCGGGCCCCACAGGACAGACCTCGGCCATGTGGTTGGGATTAGCCTTTGTGTACCGCGTCTTCACCATGGCCTAGGCCACCCTAGCGCCTTGATGGCATGCCGGTATCTTCCACAATCGGAAGCGCTGCTGTGCTCCCCTTAGCTTCTCCACAAGCTCTCCAAGACCTTCGGGCATGGAGATGGATGGCCACAGGGCCTGGGCTATGCCTTGCATCGCCTGCCGAACTCGATCGAGCAGTTGCGAGAGCTCGGGAAGAAGGTCACCCGTAGAACCGGGCATCTCCTCTGCAGGACGACCTGTTAGCACACCTACAGACATTGCTCTGTTACTCGACTTCCCCGCCGGACTTTCTTTCAAAGGTTCATTCAAGCACTTACTAAATATGCCGCCGAAGCCGCTGATTCTCCTTAACGGAGTCTGACAGCTGGGCACGAACATCTTTCAGCTCGACGCCCAACTTGGTGTTGGCATCTTGGAGATCGTTCTTCTCCCGCCTCACCTTTGTCAGCACCTTCTCTCCAGCCTTTAGCTGGCGTAGGAGGTGTTGCCTTTCCGAATTCAATCTGGCGCCATCTGCAATTTCATTTATCAGATTCGCACCCATGCCGTGCTTCGCAAAATACTTATCTTTCAAAGTGTATATTACCAGAGGGGGTCTCCTTGGGCTCCCCTGCCGCGGCTAGTGCGGCCTCAAGTTGGGCTTTGCACTCTTCCAGCTCCTTGGACAGTAGGGAATTCTTTTCTGTAAGAACCTGCATAACAAATGATCCTTAAATCAGTTATTCTAACTGTTTCAAGTCCTGGGGGCTACTGGTATATATATATATATATATATATATATATATATATATATATATATATAATTACCAAAATTTTCTTACCCGTATGTCTTTTACATATTGCTCCGTGGCTCTGGCTAGACCATTTTGAGCGGCACGAAGGTACGCATCTCCCGAATTAAAGGCATTTAATGCCTCTTGGGAGAAACAAGCGTCGCGAAGAATTCTCCGGCGACGCCTGTGGTTCATGGCACTCTCCACCTCAGAGTTGGTGGCAGACAACCTGTCCACATCCTCCATCGGAGGAGCGTCCGGTGCGTGCCTTGTGTTCGCCTCCGCCTCCGGACTAGGCTTTGGAGCCTGGCTGGTGGAGGCGCGGTTGGCAGCCTCTCCGGGTATAGTCCGGCGAGGTCTCTTTGTCTTGAAGAGAGCGCGAGTGTTAATATGCCTCCCAGATGTAACACCTGGGATAAGGGGGCGCGCCATACCTTTGCGCTGACGCCTCGGTCCGGACTGCACCTCTTTTCTGCCCACGGGGCCCTATGGCCCCTCGTTGGCTTGCCGCCGCAGGTTCGGCCTCCCGTCTCAAAAACCTCCCCTGCGAAGCTGGGTTGTAATCAGAAAACTGCAAACACGAGAAGGCGGACACCTATTCGGGGTACCGGGACTTTGATCTCAGTTACCTGGGAGGCCGGGATTAGCCCTGGGTAATCGGCTGTAATGTCCACCAAGGCGTTGTCCTTGCTCAATTGATGGAACACTCCATCAATCAGCTCCACAGATATGTCCGGATCCTCTTGAGAGGCCGGGTCGAGGGACCTTCCTGGGTCCTCGGGTTGTGGAGGAGGGCTGTTTATTTCCTTGACAGCCCGGCGCAGTTCCTGCGTTGAAGTCATTAGACTGAATATTTAATAATGGGAATACAAAACGGATGGGCAAGTAAATGCGGCCGCTTACCCAGCTTGGGGGATTGTGCATAGAGAATCCACCCTGTGGGTTGACGCGGAGAAATTCCTCCTCTTCTCCCTTATACAAAGTGGACAAGATCTTTAGTAGAGCAGCAGCCAAATCCGGCCCCTTACGGCCGTAGCGGGTGGCATCGTCCTCCTCGTTGAAGTCCCACATAGGGTGGCTTCTATACTGAAGCGGATTCACCCCCCGCATAATGCATTTGGCCATAACCCCGATCATGGTCAGTCCGGAATGGGCTAACAATCTTATTCGGCCCATCAGGTAAATGATGTCCCTGTCACTTTCCCTCTAAGGGCTCCATGGACGCTAGCTTAGGCGCTTCTTTAAGGGAGCATTGTTGAACTCAGGGAGGCCGATCCGAACAGGATCCGGCAGCGGGACGTCCACTATATAAAACCATTCCGAAGGCCGGTCTTCGGACGCCTTCTTTGGGGTTCCGGATAGATATCCAGTCCCGGTAATGGGCCACACTTCGGCTCCGCCCACTTGATACATTGACCCCTCCTTAGAACGGGGCACGAGGCAGAATAACCTTTTCCATAGCCCGAAATGAGCCTCAACACCCAAAAACAGCTCGCAGAGGGCTACGAAGCCCGCGATATGCAATACGGAGGCAGGCATGAGATTGTGTAGCTAGAGGCCGTAGAACTCCAGCAGCCCCCGGAGAAATGGATGGATTGGAAATCCGAGCCCTCTTATTAAATAAGGGACAAGGCATACCCGCTCTCCTTTGGAGGGATTAGGGGCACTCTCCGCTTGCTTTCCGCCGTTATAGATGGCAAGACCGGCTCGAACCGGGATCATATAGGCCGGGGGGAGAAATCCCTTGGTCTGGAGCGTCACTAGCTCGCTATGCGGGACGGAGCATGTCTCCCAATATCCAGGCTGAGGGCTGGAAGGGCGAAAGGAGGAGTTGCAATGGCTGGCCATGGTGGAATGGACCTTTGTCGAAAGCACTATGATGAACACTCGCGAAGGGGGGAAGATGTGGTTTGGATCTAAATCCTCATCCCCTTAAATGGGCAGCTCATTTACGCGGCTAGGGGTGTGAATGAAAAAACACTCAGACTTTTCATATTCGTTTGACACGTGGGAGACGGCCATTATTGGGCGTAGAAGCCAAGGAGCGCAACATTTACAAGAAACCAGACTTTATTCAACAGGTACACAGAATTTGGAGGAGAACCCACCTTGCAATGCCGAAGACAATCTGCACGCCGGCCTCATCGTCATTGAAGCCTGGTTCAGGGGCTACTGAGGGAGTCCTGGATTAGGCGGTGTCCGGATAGCCGGACTATACCTTCGGCCGGACTCCTGGACTATGAAGATACAAGATTGAAGACTTCGTTCCGTGTCCGGAAGGGACTTTCCTTGGCGTGGAAGGCAAGCTTGGCGATACGGATATGTAGATCTCCTACCATTGTAACCGACTTTGTGTAACCCTAACCCTCTCCGGTGGCTATATAAGCCGGAGGGTTTTAGTCCGTAGGACAACATACAGAACAACAATAATACCATAGGCTAGCTTCTAGGGTTTAGCCTCTCTGATCTCGTGGTAGATCTACTCTTGTATTACCCATATCATCAATATTAATCAAGCAGGACGTAGGGTTTTACCTCCATCGAGAGGGCCCGAACCTGGGTAAAACTTTGTGTCCCCTGCCTCTTGTTACCATCCGGCCTAGACGCACAGTTCGGGACCCCCTACCCGAGATCCGCCGGTTTTGACACCTACACATGTAAACAAGGGAGGAGCACACTCTGATTTTTTTTCTTTTTTTCACTTTTTTTGCACTTTTTTTTTTCATTTTTTTGCTCCGTAACAATTTTTTTCGAAAAAGTCTACAAATGTCCTAAAAACTACCTAGCCAGAATTTTCCAGACTTAGTTTTTTTGAAACTGGAACTATTTTTCTTCTGCAGATGGCTCGGAAGTTGGGGAGTCCTACTCTATCATGACTCGGAGTATCGCGTGATCTGGAAATAAAAAACAAAGCAACAACTACTGGACTCGGACTAGGACTGGTGGCGGAGATGAATCTGGTGGAATCTCGGACTGGTGGCGGAGATGAATCTGGTGGAACTCAGACTGGTGGCAGATATATGTTGCAGGTGGACTCGGATTGGCGTGACGGTGACTGATATTTGGTGGCGTATATGGACTCGGATTGTCGGTGAATATGTGGTGGTGGTATATGGCAGTGGCGATGAAGTTGGTGCGGTGGTGGTATGTGGCAGCAGCGATGATGATGATGCGGTGGTGATATATGGAAACGACGACGTGACAACCTATGAACAGAACTCGAAACTCTAAAGAACTAGACGCTAAGACCAGCAACTTGACACGACGATGCACCCATAAATTCAACAAAGCAAATACAGAAAAGATTATGCAAATGCTCAGATTGGTTCGGATAGGATGAATGAACCCTAAATTTTTTTGGATTTTTTGTGGACTATAGGTATGAATAACAGACTCGATCTAAACTATGAAAAGATGTAAAATCTCACCGAGCAACCTGGAAATCTGATACCACTTGATAGAGGCAAAGGTGTCCCGTCTTTCGATGAGATTGTGGCTATTGTTTTGGAGGAAGTCGACTTTGACGATCCGACTACGAACGTGCGAAGACGCCGCGCCTTAGCAATCGCTAAACCAACTCCGAGAGGTTATTGACCACGCCAGAGCACGATCAACCTGACCACGAAGGTCTTTTTCCTGCAGGCAAACGAAGAACAAGCAAGAAACTAAGATTGCAATCTGGATATTGCGAATATAAGAGGAAAGCTTTATTGATCAAAGGTGGGGTTCTGTGACGCCTTTGTCTGGTCGTTGAACACAAACGAAGTACGCGAAGTTGCAGCTATGGCAAACTTTAATCTAAACAAAACCCAAATTCTAAACGACGCCCTAAGGGCTATATATATGGAGGAAGAGGGGGTAATTTCGTGGCCCTTGGAGGAGGGGTCCGAAACCAACCCTAACTCTTGTTTCCCCACACATACGGACTCTAAAAACAACCTATACTTAAGTATTTCGAAAATACATGGGCCTGGCCCAATAATAAGGTGACGCAGCACCTAGAATAGCCTTTGGACGAAATTTATGAAGTGGCATCTTGTATATTTTGTCCAAGGCTTCATGCACTCCTTATGGTGGCTTCAAAGTCCTGAAATCATCACTTGTAACTCCGTTCTTGATTCCCTTGCACATGCCATCATCTCCATGCTTTGTCTTGCTCCAGTGTTCATCCCTCTTATCCATGCCAGGCCCTTGATTTGTAAGCAAAACAAATGTATCCAATTTAGGCAGCATCATATCCTATATACTTAAGAGACTCATCCCCACTATAGGATTTATCTCAACATGCAGCCTACCCACGTCACCACATGTGCCACATCAGCAGTTCAGTTGCAGGTCTTCATTTTCGTGCCGCTAGCATGTCCTCCTGGGCTATGCAAAGCCTGCAATATTTCCACCTGGGCTGACCCAACCAATATACACATCTACGTGGCCTATTGGACGATTGACCCAGCCAAATTTTCCATCTGGGCTGTTGGTGTTAGCTGACTTATTTAGACGTTCAAAGCCCATGACTCTTCTCGTATTTAGGTTTCTCACGGTTCATCTACCCTGCTGGGATTCTTATCGCCGCCGCCTCTTCCGTTGCTACGATGGATGCTCTCCCGATCTGGATTGCAACCATAGTCTAGAAACGACAGCATTCATAACCCCTCATTACATGCATCGCATTCGTGTCCCACCTTGCTCAGTCCATGTTCTCGCTGTTAACTCCGTGGCCACACCCTATAAGACGCTCTTCAACACCATTAGCGGACGAGGAAATAGAAAAGGCACTCAATTCGTCCTCTTCAATGTCCCAAACCAGAGGGCACATCGTCACAAATGCCACAAGACCTCTGATCCACAGCTTCCTCAAGATCTTATATACATTTGATTGATCTATTTTGCAGTCTCGCTTCGATGTCAATGTCAAGTGTGATCGGATATATAAGATGATGTATCATACGGGTGGTAAGTGATTTTTTGGCTATTTGCTTTAACCTGACAATTCTTGGCTATGGTATGCACAAAATTTTCTTGCTTACCTGGTTTGTTTTCTTATTATGCATCATGATTGATTCATTTCATTCTCCGTTCGATCCTGTAGATGTGGAGACATCATGACTATTGCATCTGTTCGCGGGATAATAGGCTCTATCCAGTGTGCGATCACCATCGATAACAAGTCAATTTATATAGTCAAGACACATTTTGTGTTGAACCTATTTATCTCATGTTATATTCCCATATCTTAGCTACAATCCTCATTCTTTATGCATCTTTATGCACCAGACGGACGCAGGCGTCGCATTCCTTCTTGCAAATTGCATCCAGGCGGCTGCACTAGCAATCTTAAAGATGTTTACCCGATTTAGGGACGGGTTTGCTGATATTTTTTCCAGTTCAGGTTCACAATTCACTATTCTCTCCCAGCTACTTCTTGCAGCTTTTGCCTGATATAATTAATGATATGATGTTTTAGCAAAAACCCTTTGGGGAGAAAAGAAAGTATTTTTATTAGTCTTAATTGTGTCATGTTTCAGGCATTAGAATGTGGCAGTGAAGATCAAGAGACGCATTGCTCTCCTTTCTCATCTAAATATAATCTATTGATGAAAAGAAAAGTCCAAGAAACGAAATAGAATGAGGTAAATTTGTTTTCTTATCCTCTTAATATTGCATGAACTGCATAGATTGTTCAGTACAAATTGTGAGTTGTATCATGCAGTCTATTTTTCTTGGCATATTTTTTGGATTTGAGAAATCTTTAATCTATCCTGGTCAAAGATCCGAGGTATAAGTCAACAAGATTCTTATTTTAATTACCTAATTTAAAGCTCCTATTTCAACTTATATCGGTCATACACCGAATACGATTCCTTATCAGCTTGAGGACACTACAAGTTTATATTTCTCAAGTTACATAATATTGTCGATGTAATCTGTGTGTGTTCCTCTACTTTCATCCGACAAGGCAGCAAAACGTGGAATCAATAACTAACATCACAGTAGTGACCCCTCTTTTTTTGAGTTAAAGTAGTGACCCCTCTTTGTTTTATATCTCTTCCCATTGTGTCTTTTTAGTTGTAGCTTTGTTTGGCTTGATATTTAATGACTGGCAAATGCTCATTTTTTCTCAAGAGTTTACTCATGTAGTTTCGTTATGAGGTATTAAATGGGGTTACTTTATAAAAGAACTTTACATACTCCGACATCTAATCTTTTTGTTTGATGTAGACTATATGTTTGTTATTCTTCTACACAATAAAGTTCTGGAGCATTCCTTATGCCTTGGTAGCATTGGTCCAGTGTTCAGGACATAATGATGAGTGCCATGTGACAGGATTTTCTGTGTCAACTGAGACCTACCTACCCATCAGAAGCAACAGTGGATTCTGGTTAAGAAACCAAACAATGATGGAACAGTTCAATTCCAGATTGATTGACTTTTAAATCTACATGCATGCATTGCATGACTCTCATTGATATTGTTCTTTCTTCCTATGGTGTGTGCTCTTGAAGTATAAATTGGTGAACTAAGATCATGTTCTCTCAAGGATGAATGAGTGTCGTCTATTTCATTATCCAAGTACAAAATTGAACATGAATGATCAAAGCTTCTTTACTTGGAAAGAATGTACATTTTTTCTGCTATCCACCCATGCATTTTTACTTGGCACCCAACATTGCATATCGTCTTGATGAATACAACATCTATCCCTGCCTGGTTTATTTGATTTCTACTTTTAGTTAGATACTTAAAATTTAGCTCTATATAAGTACTTTCTTGAAATAATTGCTAACCAGGGTAACTTTTAAGCAAAGGTTCCTGCCGCAACGCGCGGGGAATCATCTAGTTCTCATGAACACTAGAATCATTACCAAGAAACGAAAGTACCTGATAATTTAATTGGCATGCGCGAGCTCTAGTAATTGGTCCAGTATGTATAGCAGCAGGGGCTGTGGGTGTAACAATGGTATTGGTGTCCTCACCAGAACCGACCCAATAGAGGTGCTGACTACAGATGTCCCTGCTCCCCTTCCTGACAATGAACATACCGTTCTTACTAAAGAAGAACAGAAGAGGAACATGTTAAAGAATAGAAGAGGAAGCATATTCTGCATGTCTGCATGCAAGTCGCCTGACTTTTTTCATTTGGGTCAGTCGACCATTTCAGGCGGTTGGATGAAGATCCTATGTCTCCTAACCCTTCTTCTTCCTCATCTCTGATTCTTCCATACAGAACACCACACGGGCCGCCGACCTAACAACCGGCCCC
>NC_041382.1:237565784-237583977 GCF_002162155.2 Triticum dicoccoides | reverse complement strand
CCCCTACCCGAGCCCCTTCCTTCGCACCGGCGAACTTCGGCAAGCTCTCAAAAATCAACTGACCCTTTTGAAATTTAGTCTACTGTCATTTATCTAGTGTGGAATATAAAATGGGAAAACCATAAGCATTGCGAGTATAGTGTTGAGCGTACCATGGCGGATCTTAAGGTGCAAACCGGACAAAGGAAACTTCACAACCAATGTTTGCTTTCAACTAACAAGTAAGTGATGGACAAGAAATCTGAGTAAAGCAGCGGCGATCTATTTTCTTCTTGCGATAAATAAGTTGAGCAGATACGAAAGAGTACCGCCTCTGCTACGGCGCCGTGTATGCATCTGCTGACAATTTGATGGTGCTGCGGTAGCGATGGCTGTTGGCGGCGTGGAAGCAGATCTAGGAGGGTAGACGATGGCGGTGGGGCACGGTGGACGAGACGGTCGTAGGAGCGGCGCCGACAAGGTGGACGACGATGGGGATGAAGTGAGAGGATGGGATGCAAGGATCCCGGTCTGAAGCCATGGATGAGAGAGGTCGATCTCTTGTAATGGACGACGGTGTCGGGGTATCAGCTCCGACATGGTGGGGGAGGACGGCGGTGGATGGGGTGGCGGATGGAGGAGGCTGGGGTGGAGAGGGTGTTTTTGCGGCCATGGAGTACGAATGGGGAAATGGAGGGAGAGAGGAAGGGGGAACCATGTCTTCAGGGCGTGCTTGTCTCAAATGCGAGGAAATTTACAAACTTAGCCCCCGTTTAAAATTTCCTACATCATAGCAATATTTGTCGGTTGGGGATAGGACGGTAATCTTGCATACACTGAATATTTGCCGACGAGAGTTTGTTTTTGGCGCCCACCGTGCATGAATCAGGGAGGGAGTCGATTTCGGCTGAGGAGACACTGTGTTTTGGCGCCCATCGTATATGAATCCGGGTGAGAGGGAGTTATGTCATCTTTGAGTGAAATTACAAACCTACCCCTATTGAAACCTATAGAAATCGAGCCAATAGGCTTTGCCTGTCAGGGATAGGCAGTAATTTCCATCTCGCAGATTTTGGTTTCGGGCGGTTACTGTGACTTTCCCCGCTTCGTTCAAAATTTTGCAGAGCAAGATTGCACATTTACTGTGCCAACTCAATTCGAATCCAGTTTGTATTCTATTTTTGTTCGGGCAGGATCCCTTTTCGATTGGAATAAAATTCTATATACATCATTTTTTATATATACTTTCAAAAGCACAACACCCTTTATACATAAATATGGTTTACAAATGGCATGATCTCAGATTCATAAGGCTGTATCCATCTTAATTTGGATTTCCAAATATTTGAAACCACTTTATGTTGAAATCCAATGTATGCATTCCTCGCTAACTGTCTGCAATTAATGTGTGTTTCATGCTGTTTTTTTACTTCTCAAACATGTATAATGTGTTTCACACACGCAACATATAGTGTAACCCCGTTTAGACATTAATTGCATATAAATCATGCATTGTCTCTAATTAAAGAATCTATGGATCACTAATATCGATAAACTATATAACATTACACGTGTCCCCAAATTCAAATGAATATGCATGTTTGATACACCAATTTGCGTTATGATATTATCGATGTCGTGATCTCCAGTTTTAAATATTTGAATCCCCTTTAGTCCAGATATTCGTCTCATATAGCTATCACTCATGCTTACATAGTAGTATCTCTCTAGACCTATACGCGTTCATCGTCTCTCGGGTATCTCTTGTGCTACCTGTATGTCGACAATGATCTTTTATCTTCGCAACGCACTGACAGTACTCTCTCCCTCGACCTTCATCACTCTATCTCTCTCTAAGTATATCTCGCTCCCTGCTATGTGTCTCGAACTATGATTCTTCATGTGAAATCTCTTTCTCTCACACAAACACAAACTTCGTCTCCCGGGGTCTCATTTCTCTCTGCTATTCCCCTATGTGCCACTCGCACACCCCCTCTAACACAGAGATGTCTTTCGCTCCTTAGGTATGAGAAGCTACGACTCTTCCTCTTAAATATCTCTTTCTCACACACAAACACAAACTCTGTCTCCCAGGGTCTCATATCTCTCCACCATTCTCTTGTATGCCGCTCACACACACTGTCTCTCCCTAGAGATATCTTGCGTTCTCTCATATGTCTCTCTAGCTATCACTCTCGTTGTGAAATACCTTTCTCTCTCGCAGACACAAAATTCCGTCTCTCGGGATCTCATTTGTCTCTAATATTTGTTTGTATGTGACTCACATGCATCCTCTCTCTATCTCTCTCACACCCACACACATAACTCAGCCTTCTGGTCCACACGACTCCTATCTCTAACACACACTAGCTAGCATCTTTATCTTTCTATTTATCTGTTTCTCCACCAACCTTCTTTCTCGTCCTCACTCTTGCTTACTATCACGCACACTATATATATTTCTCTCTACATGCAGTCAAGTGCCCTCCTTTTATCTTTCTCTCACACAGACACACATAACTTCACCCTCTGAACCACCCGGTAGTCATCTCCAACACTCAAACTAGCCGATGTCCCTCTAGCTAGCATCTCTATCTCTGTATCTATCTGTAATTTCTCCGTCAACATTTCTTTCTCGCATGCACTCTTGCTTCCTATCACCCACACTATATATGTCTCTCCATACATGCATTTATAGGTTGATCTCTTTTGCACAATCATTGTGTCTCGCTCCCTCTGCTCGCCATAGATGCATGTTCCAGCCCATGCCACTATCTCTTAAAGACAAAAACACATGCTCAATTATCGATCCTTCTTCCCTGCACTCTCACATGCATGCATATTGTCATAATGATCCGTCTCTCCCATGTCGTTGATCTTATGACTCATGCCTTCTTTCTTTTAGCTCGATCATGCTCGCGCGCGCACACACACACACACATCACATGTATACATGTATACCTATCGCACATGCACGTTTAAGGTCTCCTACGTCTCCATACGTAGTTAATTACCCTCAACCCTAACGCCACATCGAATCGTTCTCTTCTTGTGTGCACATAACTTCCGCCTGGATGGGTAAAACACACACTCACACTTAACAATCTCCTTCTAGCTACCCCCCTCTCTCACTCTTCCCCTATATCCCTAAAACCAATAAGACCATCCCTTCGTTTAATTCCCACCTACATGCACCATCAGTATATAGTAGTCTTCATCGGTGTCTCTCGAACAAACACGTTCTCTCGATGTCGACTCCTCTCATGCGCACACGCCTTCTCTTCCCTCTCTACTGGCATTTTCTCTCTCGCACCCCCTCGTTAGTGGCCTCTGTCATACACATCACCTCTCTATTATGAATCCACACACACTTAAATTAGACCCGCCACCGAGGACCCCGCGTCACACACACACACACGCACCCACCCACCGACCCCCCACACACACTAAGACTCCATCTCACACACACATGCTCTAGGCGGAGCATTTGTTCCTACCACCCTTCGTCCAACCTTACCCGTATGATAAGCATTCACCTTAATTTACTTGTATAACATGGACAAATTCCACTTTACTTTAGTAGTTAGCAAACCTATCATATCTACTCTTATAAAAAACGAGTTGGTGATGATGGTCTGCCTGCCATCTTGTAATATAGACCGTCTGATCTATATTTGACGGATAGAACACAAAGTGTGACAATTTTACAAAATATACCCGCACCTCTCTCCACATTTAGAGCATGATTGGTTTGCTGCCAATATTTGGCTAGCCAAATGTTGGAATTGCCAAATATTGGCAATACCAAGACTTGCCGAATATAGGCAACTTTATGTGAGATAGGCAAGAAAACTCGGTAACCAACCAAGTAGTAGCGAATATTTGGCACAATGCCAAACATTGGCATGCCTATTTTTGGCACCAAACCAATTATGCTCTTACAGACAAGGCCTTGCCTCGTTCATCCTTATCTCCCACAATATCATTGCTGAGCAATTAAAAAAGGAAGTCTCTGGAACAATCTAGCATGGTGGCCGCTGCCGCCTGTCGGCAACGTCCATCCCCATGCCTCCGCCCAGTCCGACCACCAGTCACCACCACGCTCCACTCCTCCTCACCTTATATCTCATCTTTCATTTTTTTTCGATGAAATTGTCGAGATACCAGTTTTCCAATAAAATTCTCGAGATATCATTAGTTTTTACACATGAGATTACTCCTGCATGGGTCAATCACAATAGGCGTTTTGTAAAAATACATATTGATGTTTCGTGCAATGCACGAGCATCTTGCTAGTAATTATATAACGCAAATCGCGAGCAGGAAGTGACATTTTTTTTACACAACCACGTTAACATGGCCACGTAAATCACTAGCTGAAGTGTAATACCATTATACGTATATCCTAATGAAAAAGGTTAAGTACATGTCCGAAGAGTAGAGTCACACACACGCACTTTGTCTCTCAGAATCTCTCACACAAACGAGTTACGTGACGCCCACTTAAGCAGACACGTATGTTACCATTTGTGCACCCACAGGTACACATGATGGTGCACATTTATTTAAGCCGGACGGCAAACCCAAACAGTAGCTGCATTCATTCCCCTCCCGTCGTCTCTTCTCTGGTCACCGTAGCCCGGTAGCCATGGCCTGGCCGAAGGTAATGACATACGCCATACTCCCGCCGGAGCGGCGCTTTAATCTGGAAATTTTAGTGGTCATGCATGCATCTTTTTGTGCTAGCACTCTTATATAAGGGTTGACCGGTCGCTTCCCGTGGACGTGCGCGGGCGGTGGAAGAGGAAGGAGAAGGTAAGCGGGCTGTGGAGTAACGTTTTTTACCACATTTTCTTAGGAAACTGAGTGCAATAATTGAGTAGTTTTACAAACTACCAGTACTACACCTGAAATGGTTCAAAACCAATACCACCACCACGCCCACGTCTGACCGCCCTGGCCGACCCAACCCCCTCCCTTGCCGGTGCTCGCTTCTCGCATGAAACGGTCAGTGTCACCCCAAAACGTCAATGTCACATTAATGCCCGACCAGAGCGGAGGCGACCTCTCACTGGCGCCGGCTTTGAAGCAGCACGACGGCCAAGAGAGTGCCGCTTCCCGGTGCACGCGATTGCTTCGCGTCGAGGCTGGCCATAGTTTGGATGAGTCTCCATCATGGGGAGCCACACTAACTGCGATGATATGGACTCCTTTTACCCACAGTTATGGATCATTCCATCTATGAAGAACACGTCAGACTGGAACTACGAGACGGACGTGTACCCATGAGTGGATGTACGAACCCGAGTAATGTAGCGCAATAAGTGAGGTAGAAAGGCACAAATAGTATGAACATGCGTGGCATATAGGCATTTGTCTCTTACTACTACTAAATGTTGTACGTGCAATGCCCTGTGATGTTATGGAGTACGTGCCTAAGTACTCTACTACTACTATATTAATTGGAGGCACATATTAGGTTTTATATCTGTTTACGTGTATGCCCCGAGACCTTCCAACTTGACATGTCTTTCTCTCCGGGTCGCACTTTGTATCGTTCATATCACTAGTACTACTACGTGTGGTCTCCGGGCCTCTCTTTTCTTGAGTGCTTTCTGAATTTTCCGCTCCGTCTGTGCGGCTTTGGCCGCCTCTTGCTCTACCGCCCATTCGGCCTTGGCAGCTTCAAATTCCACCCACATAGGTGTGAGGTCGCTAGAGACGATGAACTCGGCACAGTGGGATGCCATCGCTTCCCTACCATTCTGTGTGCGGTCGTGGGCGATGAGGAACTCGGCACGGCGGGATGCCATCGCTTCCTTACCGGTTAGTGTGCGGCGCGGTGGCATGAACGACGCTTGGTGACAGCTCTGGGGTGGAGTGGCCGGACAACCGTATAGTGCATTGGTTTGTCAAGAGCTCAAGGACAGAAGACAAAGGTAATTTGGATTCCCCTTCAATCCTGGTCATTTATTACCGAGTAAAATGCATTGGCGGTCATCGAACTTGTCTTGATAGCTCACTTTGATCATTGTATATGAGATATGGTGATTATACGGTCACTGGCTCAGCGTATAGCTCCGTATTTGTCTGGTTGACCAGTCAAACAGTCCGCATGCGCCTCATCAGCTCGTGTTCTTTATCTATCTATCTATGCAAGCCTACCTGTCAGTGGAGAAAGAAATAAAAACCAAAATTATGCGTATGTGAGGAATCAAACCACAGACTCGTCACTGCAACGCACACTCGTCAGCCAAATGAAAATTAAATACTTTGCGTTAAATGCACAGACGAGTTTTTTTATATTATACGTGATGCACACATTAGCGCACACCGTCTATAGAGGCAAGTAGCATGTACTCGTGTAGACACTCACGCTCATGCTGTCAAACCATGCTAATGCATACACGTTGCCCTCTCAATCAAAGTCCTGCTCATGGCGCAATGCAAACGACGAGCCCATCACCTGCACGCCCTGACGGTGTACATTACTGTTTAGACATTTGCTAGAGGCCTCCGTGAACACTGAGCATGTATTCACCTGGCTCAACACCAACGGTCATACTCGTGACTCGGCGGCTTGCTCATGTATATCGTCCATCACAACGACAATCTATAAAACAGCCTAGCTAGAGAGGTACTATGGTACAGAGTATGTATTATCATGAGCGACCGATCATAGTGCCACTGCACATGAGTGTGTGTCTGATCGATTCGTCCATTATTCGTAAGTTATGCATGGTTGTGTGGTGTCTAATGGTGGTCGTCGAAGGCTAGCTAGCGACAAGAGCAGTTGCATGGACGCCTGGTTGTCAATACGTGCCACATATGCTTCAAAGGCTTGTCATCCATGAGTTCACATTTTACCACCACGCCAACATCTGACCGCCCTGGCCTACCGAAACCCCTTCCATCGCTAGCGCGCGCTTCCCACCTGAAATGGTCACCGTCTCTCCAGAACGTCAATGCCGTATTCACCAGACTTAACTACAGGTGCAGTTGGTGTGTCACTGACATGCGGGCCAGATGCCCATTGGGCCCACATGTCAGTGACCCAACGCACCTGCGATTAAGTAACTGAAGCAGCGTCCGCATTCATGCTTGATGCGACCTCTCACTGGCGCTGGCATTGCAGCAGCGCGAAGGCCGAGAGAGTGCCACCCGCGCGGCATCCTGGTGCAAGCGACTGTTCCGCGTTAACGACACCACGACCATCCTTCTGTCCGCCGCCCACATTAATGACATGCGACTGCCGACGAACCTACTCCGGCGCCAGCCTTCCATCCGTCTGCCGCGGCTCATTGCCATTCACCCACTATATTAACTTGAGCCCCAACTCCCAGCCATAGCCAAAGACCCACACTCATTCTCCTCCAGTCCCTTCCTTCTGTCGGCACCACTCCAACCATGGCCTCCTGGCGCTCGAAAGATCTCTTGGACGTACTATCGCAGGAGCAGATGAAGGACATCGGCGGCTCCGCTCCGGGCGCGCTCCAAAGCTCTCTTGGACGTACTATCATAGGAGCATACGAAGGATATCACCGGCTCCCCCCGGCCGCCCTCCGCCACCACGACCACGAAGCCGGCACGCATGCGTGGGCGCAGCTGGCAACGAGGAAGAGTAGTACACGGTAGGTCGCCGCTGCTCTGGTCCCAGGAAGGCCACCGCTCCTCCACTCAGTCGATGCCAAGCTTGGTGGGATAAACATCGGCGGCCGATTAGCCGCTTGACAGCGACGTGGAGGCGGAAATCTTCAGAACCTTGTGCTCTAGAGGAGGAGGTTATCGAGGTGGATGAGGAGGAGGCAATGGCAATGGCCGCCTTTCTCGGGTTCATGGGCGAACATGGTGGTCGGGCGTCGGCGATCGTTTAGATTAGGTTTACAGTAGGTTTTAGTACGGTTTGTGCGAAATATGTAATGAATTTCATCTAGTTTATAGGAAAAGTTTTCGAAATGTAATGAATTTCATCCGGTTAATTTGAAATTTGCTTTGTTTGCATGAATTTCGTCCGGTTAGTTCATATAGTTGTCGAAAGGTATGCGGGCAGCATTGGATGGCATCCATTAGTGTCCTCGGACTGATGCCGGTGTAAATTTGTGGGCTAGCGCTCGAGATGCCCTAACTATCATGCTATAATCGCTAACAGTGCTCCATTATTTCGCAGGGAACAGTTACCCCTCGATCAAAATCAGATCTGCCGTGTTTCGCACTCCTCCCACGTAAGAGTGTAGACTCTTGCTTACATAAAAATGGAGCAAGTGGACGGCACTGTAGCATGTCATATCACTCAAACTAGCCCGCCTAACGCTCGGGAAAGCACTGTCCTCGTCATTTTGTTCTGGATTTCTATTGATCAATCGCACTAAAATGTTACGCTTTGCAAGTTCAAAAGGAAAAGGCAACACACTTAGGACTCGTACGCGTCGTGTTCGCGGAGCACCCCCGATAGTCCGGCTCGCACGCCGCTCACCAGAGGGGACACGCGTTGTCTTGCATTTTCACTAACATGTGGGACTGCAATTGAATAAACCATTGATAGTTGAAATCTAATCGCTTGGCGGGTGTCGGCTGAGAAAAGAGAGACGGGGGAGGGAGAAGAGATCGCCCGCCCGCTGCACACAGACTCCAAGAAATATATGGTGAGAATGTGAGGTGGGCCATGCAGGAGTCTGGACCGCTTCCAAGCCCGCTTCTGACCGCCCGGCCCACCAGAACCCCCCACCACCTCCCCACGCATGCTCCCCCCTCAGACTAGTCACAGTGCGGAGTAACATAAAGTAGTAACATGCATATGTTACTACTCTATGTTACTACCTCCACAGTGGGTAGTAACATATGTGTTGTGTCATGCATCACTTCATTTATTAGGTTGTAGACTCATCTTTTCTTGATATGTGTGATGTTACATGAACTAGCTATGTTACCACATGCCTCTCTTTCTTCATTAATTACATGCCACATCATCTATTTTTCCTAGATAAGTGTGATGTTACCACCTATGTTACTCCCACTGTGGGTAGTCTCAGACACCAGCTGCCCGCATTCATAGCAAGTAGTACCAGTAAAATTCTGGGCTATAAGCCTGCTTATGTGGAGGAGAGAGAGGCATTGACAAAGTCAAGGAGTGGGATCTGCAGGAGCCCATCTCTACATGTGCTCCTAGGTATAAAAAAACTAATTCTAAAAAAAGAGGCATAGAAAACAATTGTGTCTAAAAAATAAAGGTAAAAAACATTTGAGAGGAAATAGATAGAGAGAAAGTGAGAAAAAGTTGTAACCTTATAACCAACCTTATAGTCAACACTATGGTAGTATTACATGAGGAAGGAGGGAGTGGTGCACATGCCAAGTTCACTGGGCTGCCGTGTTTCACACTCCTCCATCGTAACAATGGAGACAATAGCTTCCGTAAAAAAATAAACAATGAATACTTGTTGCTTGTACACTATATCGGAAAAATACTTTCATTCGCCGACATGTGGGACGTCGACCATCCTGGTCCACCTGCCATGCACAAAATTATTCTGGTCCACCCCGGTCGTAACGCAGGCCCAACCTTTCCCACTATAAGTTGGTCGGACGAAGGAACCATCATGAATTTGTTGAATTCCGCTTCTTCAAGAAAACTTACTGTACCCGCAGTACTGCTACCACATGCGAAGACTGGACGGCACTGTACCACGTCATATCACTGAAACCCACTAGGCCAAACTAGCCCGCCTAAGATTTGTACTCCCTCCGTTTCAAAGTTAGTAGTACAAAGTTGAGCCATCAATTTTGGAACGGAGGGAGTACGTCTCTGTATTGCTATGATTTTGTGTTGTTCGTCTATGTATTTTTGCTACGATTTTCCTACCCTATGAACCAAATGAGGTCTGAATGTATCCGTGTCGACTATTGTCTGATCAATCGCTAAGCCTACAGTTTTAGGAGCTTGGGCTATTGGACGATCGACGATGGATCAGTATAAGCGTACCACGAGCTCATCAGCCCCAACATTTCTCTTCGGTGAGTGTTTTGCAAGTACTACAGCTCACACAGTAGCTAGCCTACTAACACCAAGAATCATCAAACAAGCCCTGCTAATATGATAAATAGTTCAAACTTACATCTAACCATGCAATATTTAGAGACATTAAAACTGCACGCTTTTCCAGCCCTCTCATGCCATCAATGTTCCCTGCCGTCCGATCGTCAACTTAAGCATTTTTGGCCGTCGGATTAGGTGCGAATCGCGCCTAATCTCATTTTGTTCGCTAATATCGATCCCACACCGTACTGGGCCGCTGCTCCGGTAGCTTTTTTGGACGTTTTGTGTTAAATTGGGCCCAATGGGCTATACTGAGTCTCCTCTCCTCACTCGAAGCGGATCGATACGTAGGCTCGCACAACCCTCTCCTCGACTCCTCCTCTCCCCGACCTCTCTCCTCTCCTCCCAATCTAGGCGGCTGCGCGTATCCTTCCCAGCAGCGCCGCCGACCACAACTTCAACCTCGACCAGCAGCCCCCTCACTCATTCTCGACCGCTAGCGGCAGCGCGCATAATGAAACGGCGGCGCCATCTCCGCTGATTTTCCTACCACGACGGTGTGCTTAGAGTCGTCCTTCAAGGTGGAACGCGACCACCCCTGCCATCCATCCCTCTAGGAAGATCCTATGCCACTGGCCTCGTGGCTCTGGAGCCCCTTGTAGGTGCACAACCAGGACAAACGTGTCATAAGCATCAAGGGATTTGGGGCACTTATCTGCAGGACATGACACCTTCTCCTATGGACGTTGATGTCAAACCCTCGTCCCAAGGTGACCATACAATCACATTCATACAATTTTCCAAAACTGTGTTTCTCATTGTCTTGCACTCGCATCCGTACAATATTTCATTTTTATTTTGTTTTGAAAAGCGTACAATATTTTCATTGAATCTGTGATTTTTCTCCTATACTAATGGAGAAATTTGCAGGTCCAAACTTTGTGCTATGAAGTAAAGGAAATATTTCTGGAGGAAACTAATGTTCATGTACGGTATCTTTCCCACAATTTTGCAATGGCGCCATTTTATTAATATAGTTAATTGGTTGTTACAAAATATATGGATGGTTTCCTCTGTTCAGTTTTAGTAACATCATGCCATCATCCTCATAGTTTTGTTCTGCACTTGTATTTATTAATGTTCTATTCAGTTTTCTTGTGTGGAAGCGACCAGCTAGAAAAGGCAGGACGAGTTTCTTAATAATGATCATGTTTTGGTCCTACACACAAGAAGTTGCCTGCTCTGAGTTTTATTTCACGAAGCATACTTCAATCTTTGATACAAGTGGACAATAGTGTTACTGTCGGCCTGTACTGGTTGCTGCTGCAGGATCACATGAATCATTTTTCTCCAGAATTGTTGTGTCCATCCGAGCATTTTACTCTATACAGGTATGCGATTTCAAATCTCTCAAATCAAATTCGTTCCTTTGCTCACTTCAATGGTAATTTCATAGTTTATATTACTATGTAATTCCTCCAAGTTTCTTTCATAGATTCAAATTTATTATGATTAAATTTATATCAAGGAAAAGTTTTCATCATATTTTTGGTAGAATTCTCAATGTTCTATGTGTTTGTCCTTTTTGTTCCATTCAATTAGGCTTGAAATAAGTTCCACTGTTCTTTACTTCGGCAATGTATTGCCTTGTTGTATCAGTGTGTCGCCAGACCTCATCTCCTACTATGCATGTGTGTTGCTTTAGGAATCGTCGCGAAGGAGACTACAATGTAATTTTGCTAGATTTTTAATGACTTCAGTTCATTTGAATGCGGGACCTAATAGGCGACACATGTAGTAGTATTTTTGACTTATCTACTTTTAGTGTAGGAGGCCTATGCGAGCATGGAGAAAACTTTCAAAGCATCTAATCGTAAATCCGTTACATGTATAATTTTTTATGTTATAAATCTCTAGGTATCGATTACTTTACGTACTTCTAATTTCTAATTCAATAATTCCTTCCATATTATAACTCAGAAGTCTTCTATGTGTATCATATATTGAGTTTCAGATGGACACTAAGATAGCATTGGAGCACCAACTTAGTTCCAACGTAAATACATGATTCTGGAATCCCACAGCTGGAAACATTTAGTACTTACCATTTTTCTCATTTCCTACAGTTTTTATTTCCATGGTCCACAAATGAGTTGATTAAGTGCCTGAAAGCAAACCAGTTGATATATATACTTGAGCTAGCAAATAAGCAAGTACAATATACAAGAGTCTATGAATGTCTTGAATTTTGTTGCAATATATGTCAACATCCGAATTTTATTTTGCGCATCCTGTAGATTATATTTCTCTAAATCGGCCCCTTTTCAGTTATGAGCAGCAATAGTACTACATTAAGATTATAACTTAGGTACAGTTTTTTTCTTTCTAATTCACAAGTGTCTCTGCTATTACTGGAGTGCAGACTCGGAATCTAAGTTTTACCATGTGATGCCACGACAACTATCTGGCAAACACGACTGAACCTTATAAGCTAGCCTCAAGAACACAAAAGTCCATTCCCTTTGGTTCTGCTGGTCCTCATAAATACTCATGTTGCTTACTACAGTTCTGAGGTATATACAAGAAGAGAGGGTGCCAATCAGGATATAGACTGTTATGCTCAAACTTATTCAACATTATTGCAGAAAGTTTGGTAGTTGCCAGATGAAGTTGTTGAAGAGGATTCAAGTTTCATTTCAATAAAAAGTATTTGATTGACTCTTTGCTGAAATTAATTTCAGTACACTAATGCATGGACGACACGGGTTGCATGCTAATGGTACTGACCTATTACACATCTTCACATTTATTCCAGTTCACTTTTGTTCTAATACTCTTTGTTTTTCTCTTACCCAAGAGACCAGATGTTACTTGCTATATCAGTTATGTTGTCATGCCACAGCCTGGTTGCTGGTCGACATTTCAATTTGGATTATATTTAATTCATACAAGTCTAACGACACCCTTTTCCATGCTGATGTTTTGGTAAGGCTTTTCATGTATCGAATGGAATTATTGGTCTGTCACTTTCTTACCGCCTGGCTGGTCTTTAATAAAACAAGCAAACAAAACTGAATTATATGATTAGTACATATCCATACTATGTAGGATAGTTTTATTTGATAATTCTAACAAATCATAATCCTTGTTAGCACTCTTATCACATGAATGCGATGAACTCCGTGAGAAATGGCTAGGTGCATCAGGCCCACCCAGTTCTTTGTTTCCGAACATGGTGGCCCTTTAGGCTCTCACCTAATTCTTTATTTCTGAATATGGTGACCCTTTAGTAGAGGCTTGTGAAGAGTTTGATAATGCACCATGTATACAATCTATGGCTTATTGCTTATTTTGTCTTGATAGTACTGATTAGTTGTATTTACTATCTAAATTGTTCTATATATTTTATACCCAGCCAATTTGAATATGTGAAGGATGATTTTACCGTGTGTATATGAGATTTCCTCATATTACAGACTAATTTATGGTTATGGTTATGCAAATTTAATATGTTTCATGTGATAATATATTTATGAAAATTCCTATCATTTAGTTGTACAAATAGACAGGCGCTGCAATGCGCGCCATCAGTGATCTAGTATTACATCAAAAGCTGGTGAGGATACATCTGTTTCCACAACTCGTAGAGGGTTCACATGATTCACTATCAAACAAAAGTAGAAAGTACCACCCATAAAAGACAGTGCACTAGCCCTAAGATGGTTTGATAACATGCATCATTCTAATAATTAAACACAATGCAAACTACCCTAAAGGATTAGCACGACCAACTATTTCTTGTCATCGATCTCTCGGGCAATGACCACAGCACAGACAACGGCATGGGAATCGATCTCTGGGGCAATGTCCACCGCGACATCATAATCGATCTCTAGGGCGATGTCCACAGGATGGACAGCGGCATCGGAATCGATCTACGAGGTGATGTCAACAGGACAGACTGCGACATCGAAAACGGTCTCTGGGGCGTTGTCCACAGGACGGGCCGCAACATCGGAATCATCAAGAACGTCCACCAGCACCCGCAAAACCCTAACATTTTTATCAAGCACATTGCAAATAATCAAAAACCACAACTATGGTAAGCCATTTTTTTACCTTGTGCAGCTCACCGGGGGATCCCATCCCTCCGGGGGCCATCTCCTCGTCCTCGATGGGGGCCATCACCTTGCCAGGGGAATACTGCTTCTCAACGGTGACTATCTCCTCAAACTCGGCCTTGAGCCTCGCATAGGTGGCCATTAGAGTTTCTAGGGTAGGCACGGTGGGGCCCTTCCTATTCTTCCAACTTTCTTTGAGGAGTTCCGTGGCACCCCGGCTCAGAGAAACCGGAACGCCCCGTATTCCAACATAGAGATCGAGGAGAAGTCTCTGGAATACGGCAGTGCTTGACATAGAACAAATCGGCTCTTATTACAAGAATAATAATACAAGGGTCTGATGTTACAAAGAAGCACATCAGCACGACGACACTACCCCTGCGATACTACACTTGCTCTATGCTAGCAGTGGAACAACTCGAAGCAGCGGAATACTTCTAACAGCGGAACGACGACGAAGGTGGTGAACTCCACTCCGCAGGTACTTTGGCTGGGACACGATCTAGCTCGTACGCACGGCAGCCTCGACAAGCAATCAAGCAATCATGGCATCACCTGCAATTTGGCATGACATGCTAGGTCAGTACATTGAATGTACTTGCAAGCTCACAACAACCATAAACATCAAGGCAAGACAATAACATAGCATTAAACAGGTTAATTAATTAACAACTACCATGATGAAGCAACTACTAAGCATGGTATGAAACTACTATCATACTGGTAAACTACATCTTATCTCTCCATAATCATATCACTCTTGGCTAAACCGGCCAAGCAATATACCATCTTGATCACCTCGTGATCAAAACCCAACGGTGATCACTCACAGATCACAAACAGAACCACCCTTGGTTCAACGGGTTACCTCGTAACCAAACGGTGATCATTCACGGATCACAAATGGAACATCCACATGATCACCTCGTGATCACATCACAAAATGAATGATCATCCTCAAGATCATCCCAACTTCATCATCAACATCCTGCCAATCTGTACTACTCAATATATCAACATATAAATCACCTATAAGTCATTCCGTCATGTGTGTGTTGACCGAACGGTGTGACCTAGTACGAACCCATGCCCATGACCGAGGACGCGGTTATCGATAGATTCAACACACACACACTCTGCAGAGGTAGCGCACTTTACCCACACCACGGAATCCATGGCCTCGCACTCCCATTCGGGTGGACCAACGACATTCTGACAAAACCGATCTACTGCCATGACACTCTCCCAGCCACTCCGACCAACACCCCTTTTGGTTTCAGTCCTGGGTGGCCCCGTGCCTACCAAAGTCACCAACGGCCACCGTCATGGCAAAATAAAAACGGTCCCAAACGGGGACAAAGGTATACCAATCACAACAACGGGCCCAGAAGCTTATGCCATCCTACCTGATCAAGGTAGCACCCGCGCATAACCTTCCCTTGTTGGAGGCACCAGCGAGAGGCATGACAATAGCATCACATTAGGGCCTTCCCATAAAGGCAAATGTGGTTGCACTAGAAAATATAACTGTGCTAACTAATACTCTGATACCATCTGTCGACCTATAATCCAAGTCATAGCAATATCCAACAAATAATCCAAAGCTTAATATCGTCTTACCAAAATACTCCAAGGACAGCATAACACTACTATCATGATGAATCCAAGAACAATAAAACTACTACTCAAATATCAAGAACTAACTATCCAACTATGATCCACATGCAAACATCATCTCCAACCTCATACTCCAAAACATAATATTATCTAGCATCATGATGAAAATAACACTAGCCACTAATAATCCAAAGGCAACATGATTTCCAAAGTAATACTCCAAAATAATACTAGATACCATCATGAAAATAATCATAATAGCCACTAAGAATCCAAAGGCACATGTCATCCACATAATCATCAAAACATAAGTCCTAGAACTCCAGGCAATATCATGGCAACATCAATATCAACACAATACTCCGAGAAATGCCATGAACAAATCATACATAGCTAATGCAATATTTTAAACCAGTTCAAATAAATAAACCATGCCACTGCATTGCAATCATGCAAATGGAGGGTGTGGCTTGCCTGGGGTGGACGAAATCACCGGGAGAAAGTGCGAGAAACTCACGGAAAGGATCACTGGAAAACGTACTCTCTCGGAGGGGGCTGAATAAGGGCAGGGGCAAAATGCTCATTTTCATAATGTCAAAACATGGTGAAAATGGTTCCATCGGAACGGGCTCGACGAAACAAAGAAGTGGGCTTTGGAATCACCTGATTTGGAGCTATGGGTAAAAAGATATGACTGTTTTTCTACCAGGGACCTATTTGTAAAGAAATCATCACAAACGGGTCCTCGGCTGAAAAAAACAGAAAAAGTATTTGGCCGAATACGCTTTCCAGAAAGGAAAGCGCATTCCTGGCTTAAGCAGCACCGAAATACGCCTTCCGAATGGGAAAACGCATCCTCGTGGATGCGCTTCCACTTATCCACCATGGCGGTGGCAGGGCCGAGCACTGGGTCGATGGCGCGTGGGGCCTGCCACATCTTCTCTCTCCTACCACACCTCCTTCTACTCCCCCCGCATCCGCTCCTCCTCTCCTCGACAGAACACAGGGCAGGGGCACTGTCGTCGCCGGGCACGGCGGCTCCAGCCATCTTCGGCCAGGGAGAGGACACCAATGGCCTCGGGATAGAGGCCCGCACCCATCCAGGGGCTGCACGCACGCCGGGGAGCGCTGTAGCGGCGAAAACAAGGAGCACCCGCGGGCGTGGTGTTCGGCCAAGGTGGGGCACGTGGCGGTGAGGGCTCCGGCGATGAACTAAGTAGATGGGGAGGACCGCCGGGGACTAGGTTGTGCTCTGGTAGTGGCTATGAGGAGAGGGAGGGCTCGGTTCAGAAGAACTTAGGGCGGAGGGAGCGGCGGCCATGGAGGCAATGGTGGTCATGGAGGGCGGCTCGAGCTCGGGGAAATGATCAGGGGAGGCTAGAGGAGGTGCAGAGGCCAGTGATGAAGCAAGACAGGGTCGGGGTGGCCTTATATAGTCGGGGGAGGGGTGTGCCGTGCTGTCGTCGCCGCGGATGCGTGGCCGGCGCCGCAGACGCGTGTGCACGTGCATGAGCTCGGGGTTAGGCGACGAGAGGGAACATGAGTGAGAGCTCAGAGGGAAGAGGCGACCAAGGGAGCGCAGCGAGGAAGAAGATGGCGAGCTCCAAGCCGAACCGCCATTGTTCGTCCGTGGGCGTGTGGCGGCTTGCGACGGCGAGGAAGCGGACAGAGGGGGATGAGTTGTCCAGGGGAACGGAGACGATGAGGTGAAGCTGTAACGCCCTCGATGCGGCTATATCTCCCACGTGTCGAAGCACGACTTAGAGGCATAACCGCATTGAAAGCAATGTCGCAAGTGAGGTAATCTTCACACAACCCATGTAATACATAAGGGAAAGAGATACATAGTTGGCTTACAATCGCCACTTCACACAATTACATGGATAAAGCATTACATCATCCAGATACAATCAAGGTCCGACTACGGAACCAAAATAAAAGAAGAACCCCAAATGCAACAAAGGTCCCTGATCGACCCCAACTGGGCTCCACTACTGATCAACTAGAACGAAACAACACAAAGGGCAAGATCTTCATCGAGCTCCTCCTTGAGCTTGGTTGCGTCACCTGTTCGGTAACATAGGCACCTGCAAACTGGTTTTGGAAGTATCTGTGAGCCACGGGGACTCAGCAATCTCGCACCCGCGAGATCAAGACTATTTAAGCTTATAGGAAGGATGGAGTAACGAGGTGGAGCTGCAGCAAGCGACTAGCATATATGGTGGCTACAATCGCAAAAGAGAGCGAGAAGAGAGGGCAAAGCACGGTCGATAAAAGTATGATCAAGAAGTGATCCTATAGCAACCTACGTCAAGCATAACTCCAACACCGTGTTCACTTCCCGGACTCCGCCGAGAAGAGACCATCACGGTTACACACGCGGTTGATGTATTTTAATTAAGGTCAACTTCGGGTTTTCTACAACCGGACGTTAACAAATTCC
>NC_041382.1:237558513-237565774 GCF_002162155.2 Triticum dicoccoides | reverse complement strand
GCCCGGGGGGGGGGGGTTAAAAAAATGATGACCCTTGAGTCTGCAGAACCCAAGGGAAAGAAAAGGCTAGGTGGCAAATGGTAAAACCAATGTTGGGCATTGCTGGAGAAGCTTTACTTAAGGCGAACTGTCAAGGGGTTCCCATTATAGCCCAACCGTGTAAGGAACGCAAAATCCGGGAACATAACACCGATATGACGGAAACTAGGGCGGCAAGAATGGAACAAAACACCAGGCATAAGGCCGAGCCTTCCACCCTTTACCAAGTATATAGATGCATTAATTAAGTAAGATATATTGTGATATCCCAACAAGTAAACATGTTCCAACAAGGAACAACATCTCCATGTTCCAACAAGGAACAAACTTCAATCTTCACCTGCAACTAACAATGCTATAAGAGGGGCTGAGCAAAGCGGTAATATAGCCAATCAATGGTTTGCTAGGACATGGTGGGTTAGAGGTTTGACATGGCAATTTGGGAGGCTGACAAGCAAATGGTAGGCGTCGTAGCATTGGCATGGCAAAAGAGCGAGCAAACTAGCATAGCAAAGATAGTAGTGATTTCGAGGGTATGATCATCTTGCCTGAAATCCTGCAAGGAAGAAGAAAGAGTCCATGAAGAAGACAAACGGCCGTAGACGAACGAATCCTCACAACTCCGGAACGAAACCGAAGCTAACGAGAGAAGCAACCCGGAAAGAAACAGACAACATAGTAAACAAACATCACATAAACATGGCATGATGCGCAAACAAGTATGATGCATGTCCGGTTTAATGAGGCATGGCATGGCAAAGTGCAACAAACAATACTACAAGTTAAGTGGAGCTCAATGAGCAACGAGGTGCATGTTGACGAAACACCACATCAATTATTTAGTTATCTCTCGTTTAAGCTACCCAACAATATTAACTGTTGTTAAACATGGCAAGAGGTGAAGCATAATATAAACTATACCGTCTAAACAATTTAAATGGGGCCGGATATAAAAACAACAAATCCGGTAAATCCCCATATGCATTTAGCAATTTAATGCAACAACAAGTTTAAACATTTTAAATGTTGTTATCATGATGCGGATGACATATACAAGTTTTATGCAATTTTATGAAAATGTTGACATGAGCATGTTATGAAGCATTTGGTCACCATGGTGGAACAAAAAGGGTGCCACGGCGGCGAAACAAAAATGGTGCCACGGCAACATTCCGGTCCCGATAGCTCATGGAGATACCGGTGCAAAAGGAAAAGTGACGAGAGCGTGACATGCGATAGAAGGTGGGGTGATCCCGGATACCGGGTTCCCACAAGATGGTGGCATGGCAACGAGGTGAAACATGCACGCGACAATTTCGGACACGGTGCAAACATAGGGTGCATCTCATACAACACATGCATTCGGTCCACGGACGGCGTCTCGGGGTTATACCTTCGAAGCGTGCGTTTTCGGAGCGGTTCGAGTCGTCGAGGGAAGTAGTTGTTCACGGCGACGGTAGAGGTACTTGACGCGTCGTTGTGGTACTTGGCAAAAATCATAGAGACGATGCTTGGCGGTCCTGGGATGGTCTTGGCGTCCATGTAGTCGATCTTGCAGATCTTGACGGTCCAACACAAAACATCACAAGGGGCCTCGTGAGCGATGACGATGCTGAGCAGGAACTTGGGCGAACTGCATTGGCCGAAACAGAAGGTGGGGGTCGGCTTGTAGCAGAGGAACGGCAGGATGCGGCGAGGAGGAGGCCGCAGGAAGGCGGGGCCGCGGACATCCATGGCCTCAGCGAGGGGGTCGGGCGCGAGGCTCCTGTGGCGGCCATGGCTGCACGAGCTCGCGGATGGAGCTGCAGGCGCGAGCAGCCGAAGGAGGGCGTCGGCGCGGGAGGAGAAACAGGGCGCGGGAGCTGGAGGAACGACGCGACGGGGCAAAGGAGGCGAAGCAGGCGTCGAGGCAGGGGCGACGGGAGCCGGCGGGGACGCGCGCTCGATGCGGGAGAAGCATAGGGGAGGGGCGGCGCGAGGGCTCTGCTCCTCCCTCTCCCTGTGAGTGGCGGCGCCAGGAGGAGAACGAAGGGGAAAAGGGATCGAGAGGAGGGGCTTCGAGCGAGAGGAAGGAGATGGGATCGAGCATTGCGGCGGCGCTGGAGGGAGTCGAGGGAGAGAGGCTGGGCTGGCCTTCGAGGCTAGGGTTAGGAAGGGGTTAGGTGGGCTGGACCTCTAGGCAAATGGGCCGGCCTGGTTAGACAGGCCCAAGAGGCCGGCTGGGCTTCTCTTCTCTCTCTCCTATTCTTTTTAGCAGAAAACAATTAAAGAGAAGAAAAGGAAAGAGAGGGTTAGGGAAAGGATTTTCGCATGGAGACAATTTTCCCGGACTCACAAAAATGAGCTCGATCCAGGAAAAATAGAAGTGGGCATGATCGAAAGATTTAAATTCAAACTCATTTGAAATTCAAATGGGTTTGAACTAGGAATTGATGAAAGGAAGGTCCAAAAATGTTTGGATTTTTGGTCGAGCTCCGGAAAATGATGAAATAATTATTGGCAAGGTTGGAGACCAAACTTGAAGCAGAAAAGGAACGAAATTATTTTGTAAGTGTGTTTTGGTGATTCCAAAATAGTGGAATATTTAATATAGCTCCCTAATATTGGAGGATATGTTATAAAGAGAAGTCACCATGTGAGTCCCTCGATTTAAATGGATCGAAAAATCCATACAATTTATTTAGTTGAGGTTTTTAAAAAAATTAATAATATGATGGCATGATGACATGAAGCAATGCACATGATGCAAGGATGAATGCAACAAATAAAACAAATCACACGACGAAACTCGGAATAGCTGGAAGTCTTCTGGAGCGTCGGTCTCGGGGCGTTACAACACTCCACCACTACAAGAGGATCTCGTCCCGAGATCTAGAATGGCACCGGAGAGAAACGGAAGAGGAAGAGAAGAGGTAAAACTAAGTTGCTTCTTCAACCAATGAGTGAAACCAAAGAACCTTGAGAGGTTGAACAAATTGAAAGAAAGAATACAAAGGAGATGAACGAGATTGCAAACAATCCGTTAGAAAGAGGAACAAGGAACATTACGAGAACTTGAAGGTTGCAAAGACATGAATCAAGAGTTTAATGGACAAGATAGAATTCGAAACCACTCCGGTTAAAACAAGATGAGAGGGGAAGAATTCGGGCAGTACTCCAGTTGAACATGGAAGGAAAAGAACATGAATTTGGCAAAATGAAACCACTTGGATGAGACTCCGGTTAAATGGATAAGCAAGGAAAAGAACACGATCCTCACAATTCAAGATGATGAGTGAAAAGCACAACATCACAATGCCTCCGGAACGAAAGAATAGAAGTTAGATTGTCGGGATAAAGGGACGGAGAAGGAAATGTCAACTCCTACCACAATTTAATTTGGAAAGCATCCTTGCAGGAAGGTTAGAACAAAGTTGTTGGAAGACCAACAACGAAAAGAACAAGTTTGTAGTGGGCTTATGGAACACATCTCAAAACTATGAGGTGAAATTCTGCCACTAATGAAAACGATATATTAGATTGATAACAACAAGGAGATGAGAAGCTTAATTCACCGGGAGGATAGATGAATAACTTGGGTCATTTATAACCAACATAGATAGCAACAAGCCATAGGGAAGGCTTTAGGTGAAATCTATACCAAGATAACTCCAATGAAGAGATTGACGGTTGAAAAGATCTCTTGAACAAAGAGAAAAAGATGGATTTAAATATGTCACTCTTGAAAACTTGTGAATCATGAAACGCGAAGGGAAATTATTAAGAATGACCTAACACCACCTCAAAAGATAAGGTCGAAAGAATTGCACTTCGGAATGCAAGATGAAGAATGCTTGAACTCCTCAAAACAAAACATGTGTTGAGCACCATGTTTATTTTTGAGTATAGCTTGGCTGATCTTAACTTCAAGAGAAATCTTGAAGAACAATTGAAGAATGAAAAGAATCCTTGACGAACCACCATGTAGAGCCTCCATGAAGAACTCTGGTAATAAAAGGATGATAAAAAGAAAGAGAAGTTGAAAACACAAGGTGAAGCCTTGCGATGATTTAGATGGAGCTTCGCGACGAGATAATGCGGAAAACTTAGAACTCCGGAAGAAAGATGAACAACAAGCAGCCAAGAATTTATTCCTCCTGAACAAACTCTGAAGGAAAGGATTAATCACTTGGATGAAACCAGAATAAGAATTATGTTATGCGTATCCTTCACCAATTTAAATTGATGACAAGCAACGGATTTGGCATACTACTTATTCTTGTAGAAAGGATTAAGAGAGATATGGCGTAAACTTGAGAAGGTCTTCAACGAACCACCGGTAGAATTGAAATAACAAATACATAGATATGATCCACGAAGGAAGAAAACTCTTGAACGAACCACAGGAAGAATTGAAAAGAACGAATAAAAGATAACGAATCACCGGAAGAATTTGCAAATGAACGAGGATGCTTGAGAGGATTTAGATACATGAGAGCGCAGAGATCACGAGCTGATTAGAGATCACTTGATGCACCGGTAAAATTGGAGAGTGATAACTGACGGCTGAGAATGAATAAACCTGAATTGATGGACTCCGGATGACAAACTGAGAAGACTCTTGAATATCTCCTGATGGGTGAAAAAGATTCTCACAATCGAAAACAATTATGAGAGGATGGCAACAAGCTAGCACCACGAATCTTGAAGAGAATAGAGCAAGATTAAAGAGAAACTCTTCTTCGGTCTTCAAATGATGAGAATGACAACGAGAAACACCACCAAGAATTATTGAGGCACACCGGAAGAATCAAAAGCGAAGAGGTTGAGCCAACTATGAAAAGAATTTGAAAGATCTTGGAGAAAAGCATTTGACTAATGATAACTCATTCTTACGTCAAACTTGGAGAAGAATTTAGGATAGCTCTGGGAAAATAGAAGAGTCAGGTAAGATCCTGGGAAAAGACCTGTGGGTTAGGGCCCACTCAAAAGAACACCGTTGAAAAGATTTAAAAGAGATGTTGCACCGGTTGAATTAAATGACTTGAATGAGATACCAATCTCGAAAGAGCTTGAACGAATGCAGAGTGGAAACACGAATCTTCGAGATATCTTGAGCACTCCGGAACAATTTAATAGCGAGAGATGGATGATTAAGAGGTGCACCGGCATAAGAAAAGCATTGAAAAAAAAGAAAAGGAGTATGCTTAATACCAAAGCTTGAATTAAATCCACCGGAGAAGAAAAGAACGAGGAATGACGAACTTGAAGCTCCATTAGAATCTTCATGAGAATCACCGGATAAGAACATTGACGGAAAAGAATGGAGAAACTTCCCATCAATAAAATGGATACTTGAAGAAGAAATCTTAGTCCTTGAAGAAAAACAAAAGGGAGGGAGGGCGGGAAAGACAAAGGCAACTTGGGGCAGTTGGAATGAACACCATTGAGAAAAACTTAGAATTGATCTTGCGGATGGGGAGAATGATCGGATCCACTTGAAGAGAGACACACTGGTTGAAAAGGATTGGCAAGACAATCTCGATGATCAAGAAGGATTAGTATTCACATAGGAATATGAGAACACCATTTAGGAAAGGTATGGATTCAACATTTGACTTCGAAGCAACTCGAATACCACAAATAAAACAAAACAAAGGATTGGCTTGCAGAATAAGCCAGAACAAACATATGATAGAGATTTCGTCCGAAGTTTTCGTGGTGGGGCCTACACGGGCTCGATCGTACAGCACCATCATGTACAAGGCAGTGCACATGACATACGAAGCGTCCCCGAGTCGGCATAGCCAAGGACTCTTTAAGACACAACGAGACCACTGTAAAATCGACCGTGAATAGGCGGACCACTAGACGTCGAACCCCAATTTCATATCATACATCCGTCAGAAAGATATCCTAAGAGCTACTTGAATTCCCACCTATGAAACTCCTGAAATTTTCAGGTTATGCAATCAGGTGTTGGGGATACAGGGGAAGCATAATATCTCACCCAAAACTAACAAATCCTACATCCAGCTGTATCTATCCTTCAACACATAACCAAGAAACCTTCGGAAATCGTCTACCTCAACCTTCGAAAAGCATCCGTTATACAAGTCATGGCAATACTCCCGTACTCACCTCAGTACTGGGTTATCGGGGTTATCTCACCAACAACTGCATAAAAGAGATTTTCGATGTCGGCGTACTAAACTCAGGTATTCCAGAACTGCAACGATAAAATTATGACGACAACACCTCAGAGCTCAACTCCCCGGGACACTTCCACTAAACCCCTGACAGGAGGCACCAAGACAATGTTCTCATCATAAAACCATCGGAACGATTTCAAGATACCCGCGTGATCCTAAAATTTTTTTTTAGTGAAATTTGAGAAGAGAAGAGTCAAAACTCTACGTCAGGATGCCTTACCAGAGCGATGAGGAGGCTGGGAAGTAAAAAGAATTCCTAAGCTCTCCGATATATAATTCCTAAGGACTCAAAACATTTTTCTAGACACAACTCGACTGCTAAAAACGATCAAGCAATGGGGGCTCCTAAGGTCGGGGAAGGCTCTGATTACCAACTTGTAACGCCCTCGATGCGGCTATATCTCCCACGTGTCGAAGCACGACTTAGAGGCATAACCGCATTGAAAGCAATGTCGCAAGTGAGGTAATCTTCACACAAACCATGTAATACATAAGGGAAAGAGATACATAGTTGGCTTACAATCGCCACTTCACACAATTACATGAATAAAGCATTACATCATCCAGATACAATCAAGGTCCGACTACGGAACCAAAATAAAAGAAGAACCCCAAATGCGACAAAGGTCCCTGATCGACCCCAACTGGGCTCCACTACTGATCAACTAGAACGAAACAACACAAAGGGCAAGATCTTCATCGAGCTCCTCCTTGAGCTTGGTTGCGTCACCTGTTCGGTAACATAGGCACCTGCAAACTGGTTTTGGAAGTATCTGTGAGCCACGGGGACTCAGCAATCTCGCACCCGCGAGATCAAGACTATTTAAGCTTATAGGAAGGATGGAGTAACGAGGTGGAGCTGCAGCAAGCGACTAGCATATATGGTGGCTACAATCGCAAAAGAGAGCGAGAAGAGAGGGCAAAGCACGGTCGATAAAAGTATGATCAAGAAGTGATCCTATAGCAACCTACGTCAAGCATAACTCCAACACCGTGTTCACTTCCCGGACTCCGCCGAGAAGAGACCATCA
>NC_041382.1:237423645-237558503 GCF_002162155.2 Triticum dicoccoides | reverse complement strand
TCCCGGTACAACAAGACATTTTGACAGGGTAAAACTAAACCAGCAACACCGCCCGAATGTGCCGACAAATCCCGATAGGAGCTGCACATATCTCTTTCTCAGGGCACACTCAGATGAGCGCTCCATACAACTAAAACCAAACCTCGAGTTTCCCCGAGGGGGCGCTGCACAGGACTCTAGTTCAGACCAACACTCAGAGGAGCACTGGCCCGGGGGGGGGGGTTAAAAAAATGATGACCCTTGAGTCTGCAGAACCCAAGGGAAAGAAAAGGCTAGGTGGCAAATGGTAAAACCAATGTTGGGCATTGCTGGAGAAGCTTTACTTAAGGCGAACTGTCAAGGGGTTCCCATTATAGCCCAACCGTGTAAGGAACACAAAATCCGGGAACATAACACCGATATGACGGAAACTAGGGCGGCAAGAATGGAACAAAACACCAGGCATAAGGCCGAGCCTTCCACCCTTTACCAAGTATATAGATGCATTAATTAAGTAAGATATATTGTGATATCCCAACAAGTAAACATGTTCCAACAAGGAACAACATCTCCATGTTCCAACAAGGAACAAACTTCAATCTTCACCTGCAACTAACAATGCTATAAGAGTGGCTGAGCAAAGCGGTAACATAGCCAATCAATGGTTTGCTAGGACATGGTGGGTTAGAGGTTTGACATGGCAATTTGGGAGGCTGACAAGCAAATGGTAGGCTTCGTAGCATTGGCATGGCAAAAGAGCGAGCAAACTAGCATAGCAAAGATAGTAGTGATTTCGAGGGTATGATCATCTTGCCTGAAATCCCGCAAGGAAGAAGAAAGAGTCCATGAAGAAGACAAACGGCCGTAGACGAACGAATCCTCACAACTCCGGAACGAAACCGAAGCTAACGAGAGAAGCAACCCGGAAAGAAACAGACAACATAGTAAACAAACATCACATAAACATGGCATGATGCGCAAACAAGTATGATGCATGTCCGGTTTAATGAGGCATGGCATGGCAAAGTGCAACAAACAATACTACAAGTTAAGTGGAGCTCAATGAGCAACGAGGTGCATGTTGACGAAACACCACATCAATTATTTAGTTATCTCTCGTTTAAGCTACCCAACAATATTAACTGTTGTTAAACATGGCAAGAGGTGAAGCATAATATAAACTATACCGTCTAAACAATTTAAATGGGGCCGGATATAAAAACAACAAATCCGGTAAATCCCCATATGCATTTAGCAATTTAATGCAACAACAAGTTTAAACATTTTAAATGTTGTTATCATGATGCGGATGATATATACAAGTTTTATGCAATTTTATGAAAATGTTGACATGAGCATGTTATGAAGCATTTGGTCACCATGGCGGAACAAAAAGGGTGCCACGGCGGCGAAACAAAAATGGTGCCACGGCAACATGCCGGTCCCGATAGCTCATGGAGATACCGGTGCAAAAGGAAAAGTGACGAGAGCGTGACATGCGATAGAAGGTGGGGTGATCCCGGATACCGGGTTCCCACAAGATGGTGGCATGGCAACGAGGTGAAACATGCACGCGACAATTTCGGACACGGTGCAAACATAGGGTGCATCTCATACAACACATGCATTCGGTCCACGGACGGCGTCTCGGGGTTATACCTTCGAAGCGTGCGTTTTCGGAGCGGTTCGAGTCGTCGAGGGAAGTAGTTGTTCACGGCGACGGTAGAGGTACTTGACGCGTCGTTGTGGTACTTGGCAAAAATCATAGAGACGATGCTTGGCGGTCCTGGGATGGTCTTGGCGTCCATGTAGTCGATCTTGCAGATCTTGACGGTCCAACACAAAACATCACAAGGGGCCTCGTGAGCGATGACGATGCTGAGCAGGAACTTGGGCGAACTGCATTGGCCGAAACAGAAGGTGGGGGTCGGCTTGTAGCAGAGGAACGACAGGATGCGGCGAGGAGGAGGCCGCAGGAAGGCGGGGCCGCGGACATCCATGGCCTCAGCGAGGGGGTCGGGCGCGAGGCTCCTGTGGCGGCCATGGCTGCACGAGCTCGCGGATGGAGCTGCAGGCGCGAGCAGCCGAAGGAGGGCGTCGGCGCGGGAGGAGAAACAGGGCGCGGGAGCTGGAGGAACGACGCGACGGGGCAAAGGAGGCGAAGCAGGCGTCGAGGCAGGGGCGACGGGAGCCGGCGGGGACGCGCGCTCGATGCGGGAGAAGCATAGGGGAGGGGCGGCGCGAGGGCTCTGCTCCTCCCTCTCCCTGTGAGTGGCGGCGCCAGGAGGAGAACGAAGGGGAAAAGGGATCGAGAGGAGGGGCTTCGAGCGAGAGGAAGGAGATGGGATCGAGCATTGCAGCGGCGCTGGAGGGAGTCGAGGGAGAGAGGCTGGGCTGGCCTTCGAGGCTAGGGTTAGGAAGGGGTTAGGTGGGCTGGACCTCCAGGCAAATGGGCCGGCCTGGTTAGACAGGCCCAAGAGGCCGGCTGGGCTTCTCTTCTCTCTCTCCTATTCTTTTTAGCAGAAAACAATTAAAGAGAAGAAAAGGAAAGAGAGGGTTAGGGAAAGGATTTGCGCATGGAGACAATTTTCCCGGACTCACAAAAATGAGCTCGATCCAGGAAAAATAGAAGTGGGCATGATCGAAAGATTTAAATTCAAACTCATTTGAAATTCAAATGGGTTTGAACTAGGACTTGATGAAAGGAAGGTCCAAAAATGTTTGGATTTTTGGTGGAGCTCCGGAAAATGATGAAATAATTATTGGCAAGGTTGGAGACCAAACTTGAAGCAGAAAAGGAACGAAATTATTTTGTAAGTGTGTTTTGGTGATTCCAAAATAGTGGAATATTTAATATAGCTCCCTAATATTGAAGGATATGTTATAAAGAGAAGTCACCATGTGAGTCCCTCGATTTAAATGGATCGAAAAATCCATACAATTTATTTAGTTGAGGTTTTTAAAAAAATTAATAATATGATGGCATGATGACATGAAGCAATGCACATGATGCAAGGATGAATGCAACAAATAAAACAAATCACACGACGAAACTCGGAATAGCTGGAAGTCTTCTGGAGCGTCGGTCTCGGGGCGTTACAACACTCCACCACTACAAGAGGATCTCGTCCCGAGATCTAGAATGGCACCGGAGAGAAACGGAAGAGGAAGAGAAGAGGTAAAACTAAGTTGCTTCTTCGACCAATGAGTGAAACCAAAGAACCTTGAGAGGTTGAACAAATTGAAAGAAAGAATACAAAGGAGATGAACGAGATTGCAAACAATCCGTTAGAAAGAGGAACAAGGAACATTACGAGAACTTGAAGGTTGCAAAGACATGAATCAAGAGTTTAATGGACAAGATAGAATTCGAAACCACTCCGGTTAAAACAAGATGAGAGGGGAAGAATTCGGGCAGTACTCCGGTTGAACATGGAAGGAAAAGAACATGAATTTGGCAAAATGAAAGCACTTGGATGAGACTCCGGTTAAATGGATAAGCAAGGAAAAGAACACGATCCTCACAATTCGAGATGATGAGTGAAAAGCACAACATCACAATGCCTCCGGAACGAAAGAATAGAAGTTAGATTGTCGGGATAAAGGGATGGAGAAGGAAATGTCAACTCCTACCACAATTTAATTTGGAAAGCATCCTTGCAGGAAGGTTAGAACAAAGTTGTTGGAAGACCAACAACGAAAAGAACAAGTTTGTAGTGGGCTTATGGAACACATCTCAAAACTATGAGGTGAAATTCTGCCACTAATGAAAACGATATATTAGATTGATAACAACAAGGAGATGAGAAGCTTAATTCACCGGGAGGATAGATGAATAACTTGGGTCATTTATAACCAACATAGATAGCAACAAGCCATAGGGAAGGCTTTAGGTGAAATCTATACCAAGATAACTCCAATGAAGAGATTGACGGTTGAAAAGATCTCTTGAACAAAGAGAAAAAGATGGATTTAAATATGTCACTCTTGAAAACTTGTGAATCATGAAACGCGAAGGGAAATTATTAAGAATGACCTAACACCACCTCAAAAGATAAGGTCGAAAGAATTGCACTTCGGAATGCAAGATGAAGAATGCTTGAACTCCTCAAAACAAAACATGTGTTGAGCACCATGTTTATTTTTGAGTATAGCTTGGCTGATCTTAACTTCAAGAGAAATCTTGAAGAACAATTGAAGAATGAAAAGAATCCTTGACGAACCACCATGTAGAGCCTCCATGAAGAACTCCGGTAATAAAAGGATGATAAAAAGAAAGAGAAGTTGAAAACACAAGGTGAAGCCTTGCGATGATTTAGATGGAGCTTCGCGACGAGATAATGCGGAAAACTTAGAACTCCGGAAGAAAGATGAACAACAAGCAGCCAAGAATTTATTCCTCCTGAACAAACTCTGAAGGAAAGGATTAATCACTTGGATGAAACCAGAATAAGAATTATGTTATGCGTATCCTTCACCAATTTAAATTGATGACAAGCAACGGATTTGGCATACTACTTATTCTTGTAGAAAGGATTAAGAGAGATATGGCGTAAACTTGAGAAGGTCTTCAACGAACCACCGGTAGGATTTGGAAAGAACGAATGAATTGATATGATAACAAAGAAAGAGAACTCTTGAACGAACCACCGTAAGAATTAAAAATGAACAAAGAAAAGATAAGGAAGACACCGGGAAGAATTTGCAAATACACGAAGATGCTTGAGAGGATTTAGATACATGAGAACGACGAGATCACGAGCCGATTAAAGATCACTTGCACGAAGCATCGGTAAAATTGGAGAGTGATAACTGAAAGCTGAGAATGAATAATCCCGAAATAATGGCCTTCAGAGAATCAAACTGAAAAGACTCCTGAATTTGCACCGGATGGATAAAAAGAATATCTCACAATCGCAAATAATTATGAGAGGATGGCAACAAGCTAGAATCATGAATCTCTGAGAGAGCGGATAGATATGGAGGAAAAGTCTTCATCGGTCTTCAATATCTGAGAATGACGATGAGAAACACCACCAAGAATTATTTAGACACTCCGGAAGAATCCAAACGAAGAGGTTGAGCCAACGGTGAAGAAAATTTGAAAGATGTTGGAGAAAACATTTGACTGATGATAAATCATTCTTACGTCAAACTTCGAAAAAAAATTCAGAATACCTCCGGGAAAAATAAGAAGAGTCAGGTAAGATCCTGGAAAAAGACCTGTGGGTTAGGGCCCACTCAAAAGAACACCGTTGAAAAGATTTAAAAGAGATGTTGCACCGGTTGAATTAAATGACTTGAATGAGATACCAATCTCGAAAGAGCTTGAACGAATGCAGAGTGGAAACACGAATCTTCGAGATATCTTGAGCACTCCGGAACAATTTAATAGCGAGAGATGGATGATTAAGAGGTGCACCGGCATAAGAAAAGCATTGGAAAAAAAGGAGTATGCTTAATACCAAAGCTTGAATTAAATCCACCGGAGAAGAAAAGAACGAGGAATGACGAACTTGAAGCTCCATTAGAATCTTCATGAGAATCACCGGATAAGAACATTGACGGAAAAGAATGGAGAAACTTCCCATCAATAAAATGGATACTTGAAGAAGAAATCTTAGTCCTTGAAGAAAAACAAAAGGGAGGGAGGGCGGGAAAGACAAAGGCAACTTGGGGCAGTTGGAATGAACACCATTGAGAAAAACTTAGAATTGATCTTGCGGATGGGGAGAATGATCGGATCCACTTGAAGAGAGACACACTGGTTGAAAAGGATTGGCAAGACAATCTCGATGATCAAGAAGGATTAGTATTCACATAGGAATATGAGAACACCATTTAGGAAAGGTATGGATTCAACATTTGACTTCGAAGCAACTCGAATACCACAAATAAAACAAAACAAAGGATTGGCTTGCAGAATAAGCCAGAACAAACATATGATAGAGATTTCGTCCGAAGTTTTCGTGGTGGGGCCTACACGGGCTCGATCGTACAGCACCATCATGTACAAGGCAGTGCACATGACATACGAAGCGTCCCCGAGTCGGCATAGCCAAGGACTCTTTAAGACACAACGAGACCACTGTAAAATCGATCGTGAATAGGCGGACCACTAGACGTCGAACCCCAATTTCATATCATACATCCGTCAGAAAGATATCCTAAGAGCTACTTGAATTCCCACCTATGAAACTCCCGAAATTTTCAGGTTATGCAATCAGGTGTTGGGGATACAGGGGAAGCATAATATCTCACCCAAAACTAACAAATCCTACATCCAGCTGTATCCATCCTTCAACACATAACCAAGAAACCTTCGGAAATCGTCTACCTCAACCTTCGAAAAGCATCCGTTATACAAGTCATGGCAATACTCCCGTACTCACCTCAGTACTGGGTTATCGGGGTTATCTCACCAACAACTGCATAAAAGAGATTTTCGATGTCGGCGTACTAAACTCAGGTATTCCAGAACTGCAACGATAAAATTATGACGACAACACCTCAGAGCTCAACTCCCCGGGACACTTCCACTAAACCCCTGACAGGAGGCACCAAGACAATGTTCTCATCATAAAACCATCGGAACGATTCCAAGATACCCGCGTGATCCTAAAATTTTTTTTTTAGTGAAATTTGAGAAGAGAAGAGTCAAAACTCTACGTCAGGATGCCTTACCAGAGCGATGAGGAGGCTGGGAAGTAAAAAGAATTCCTAAGCTCTCCGATATATAATTCCTAAGGACTCAAAACATTTTTCTAGACACAACTCGGCTGCTAAAAACGATCAAGCAATGGGGGCTCCTAAGGTCGGGGAAGGCTCTGATTACCAACTTGTAACGCCCTCGATGCGGCTATATCTCCCACGTGTCGAAGCACGACTTAGAGGCATAACCGCATTGAAAGCAATGTCGCAAGTGAGGTAATCTTCACACCAACCATGTAATACATAAGGGAAAGAGATACATAGTTGGCTTACAATCGCCACTTCACACAATTACATGAATAAAGCATTACATCATCCAGATACAATCAAGGTCCGACTACGGAACCAAAATAAAAGAAGAACCCCAAATGCGACAAAGGTCCCTAATCGACCCCAACTGGGCTCCACTACTGATCAACTAGAACGAAACAACACAAAGGGCAAGATCTTCATCGAGCTCCTCCTTGAGCTTGGTTGCGTCACCTGTTCGGTAACATAGGCACCTGCAAACTGGTTTTGGAAGTATCTGTGAGCCACGGGGACTCAGCAATCTCGCACCCGCGAGATCAAGACTATTTAAGCTTACAGGAAGGATGGAGTAACGAGGTGGAGCTGCAGCAAGCGACTAGCATATATGGTGGCTACAATCGCAAAAGAGAGCGAGAAGAGAGGGCAAAGCACGGTCAATAAAAGTATGATCAAGAAGTGATCCTATAGCAACCTACGTCAAGCATAACTCCAACACCGTGTTCACTTCCCGGACTCCGCCGAGAAGAGACCATCATGGTTACACACGCGGTTGATGTATTTTAATTAAGGTCAACTTCGGGTTTTCTACAACCGGACGTTAACAAATTCCCATCTGCCCATAACCGCGGGCACGGCTTTCGAAAGTTCAAATCCCTGCAGGGGTGTCCCAACTTAGCCCATGACAAGCTCTCACGGTCAACGAAGGAATAGACCTCCACCCGGGACACTCCGATCAGACTCGGTATCCCGGTACAACAAGACATTTCGACAGGGTAAAACTAAACCAGCAACACCGCCCGAATGTGCCGACAAATCCCGATAGGAGCTGCACATATCTCTTTCTCAGGGCACACTCAGATGAGCGCTCCATACAACTAAAACCAAACCTCGAGTTTCCCCGAGGGGGCGCTGCACAGGACTCTAGTTCGGACCAACACTCAGAGGAGCACTGGCCCGGGGGGGTTAAAAAATGATGACCCTTGAGTCTGCAGAACCCAAGGGAAAGAAAAGGCTAGGTGGCAAATGGTAAAACCAATGTTGGGCATTGCTGGAGAAGCTTTACTTAAGGCGAACTGTCAAGGGGTTCCCATTATAGCCCAACCGCGTAAGGAACGCAAAATCCGGGAACATAACACCGATATGACGGAAACTAGGGTGGCAAGAGTGGAACAAAACACCAGGCATAAGGCCGAGCCTTCCACCCTTTACCAAGTATATAGATGCATTAATTAAATAAGATATATTGTGATATCCCAACAAGTAAACATGTTCCAACAAGGAACAACATCTCCATGTTCCAACAAGGAACAAACTTCAATCTTCACCTGCAACTAACAATGCTATAAGAGGGGCTAAGCAAAGCGGTAACATAGCCAATCAACGGTTTGCTAGGACATGGTGGGTTAGAGGTTTGACATGGCAATTTGGGAGGCTGACAAGCAAATGGTAGGCATCGTAGCATTGGCATAGCAAAAGAGCGAGCAAACTAGCATAGCAAAGATAGTAGTGATTTCGAGGGTATGATCATCTTGCCTGAGATCCCGCAAGGAAGAAGAACGAATCCAAGAAGAAGACAAACGGTCGTAGACGAACAAATCCTCACAACTCCGGAACGAAACCGAAGCTAACGAGAGAAGCAACCCGGAAAGAAACAAACAACATAGTAAACACACAAGCATAAACAAGTCATGATGCACAAACAAGTATGATGCATGTCCGGTTTAATGAGGCATGGCATGGCAAAGTGCAACAAACAATACTACAAGTTAAGTGGAGCTCAATATGCAACGAGGTGCATGTTAACGGAACACCACATCAATTATTTAGTTATCTCTCGTTTAAGCTACCCAACAATATTAACTGTTGTTAAACATGGCAAGAGGTGAAGCATAATATAAACTATACCATCTAAACAATTTAAATGGGGCCGGATATAAAAACAACAAATCCGGTAAATCCCCATATGCATTTAGCAATTTAATGCAACAACAAGTTTAAACATTTTAAATGTTGTTATCATGATGCGGATGACATATACAAGTTTTATGCAATTTTATGAAAATGTTGACATGAGCATGTTATGAAGCATTTGGTCACCATGGCGGAACAAAAAGGGTGCCACGGCGGCGAAACAAAAATGGTGCCACGGCAACATTCCGGTCCCGATAGCTCATGGAGATACCGGTGCAAAAGGAAAAGTGACGAGAGCGTGACATGCGATAGAAGGTGGGGTGATCCCGGATACCGGGTTCCCACAAGATGGTGGCATGGCAACGAGGTGAAACATGCACGCGACAATTTCGGACACGGTGCAAACATAGGGTGCATCTCATACAACACATGCATTCGGTCCACGGACGGCGTCTCGGGGTTATACCTTCGAAGCGTGCGTTTTCGGAGCGGTTCGAGTCGTCGAGGGAAGTAGTTGTTCACGGCGACGGTAGAGGTACTTGACGCGTCGTTGTGGTACTTGGCAAAAATCATAGAGACGATGCTTGGCGGTCCTGGGATGGTCTTGGCGTCCATGTAGTCGATCTTGCAGATCTTGACGGTCCAACACAAAACATCACAAGGGGCCTCGTGAGCGATGACGATGCTGAGCAGGAACTTGGGCGAACTGCATTGGCCGAAACAGAAGGTGGGGGTCGGCTTGTAGCAGAGGAACGACAGGATGCGGCGAGGAGGAGGCCGCAGGAAGGCGGGGCCGCGGACATCCATGGCCTCAGCGAGGGGGTCGGGCGCGAGGCTCCTGTGGCGGCCATGGCTGCACGAGCTCGCGGATGGAGCTGCAGGCGCGAGCAGCCGAAGGAGGGCGTCGGCGCGGGAGGAGAAACAGGGCGCGGGAGCTGGAGGAACGGCGCGACGGGGCAAAGGAGGCGAAGCAGGCGTCGAGGCAGGGGCGACGGGAGCCGGCGGGGACGCGCGCTCGATGCGGGAGAAGCATAGGGGAGGGGCGGCGCGAGGGCTCTGCTCCTCCCTCTCCCTGTGAGTGGCGGCGCCAGGAGGAGAACGAAGGGGAAAAGGGATCGAGAGGAGGGGCTTCGAGCGAGAGGAAGGAGATGGGATCGAGCATTGCGGCGGCGCTGGAGGGAGTCGAGGGAGAGAGGCTGGGCTGGCCTTCGAGGCTAGGGTTAGGAAGGGGTTAGGTGGGCTAGACCTCCAGGCAAATGGGCCGGCCTGGTTAGACAGGCCCAAGAGGCCGGCTGGGCTTCTCTTCTCTCTCACCTATTCTTTTTAGCAGAAAACAATTAAAGAGAAGAAAAGGAAAGAGAGGGTTAGGGAAAGGATTTGCGCATGGAGACAATTTTCCCGGACTCACAAAAATGAGCTCGATCCAGGAAAAATAAAAGTGGGCATGATCGAAAGATTTAAATTCAAACTCATTTGAAATTCAAATGGGTTTGAACTAGGACTTGATGAAAGGAAGTTCCAAAAATGTTTGGATTTTTGGTGGAGCTCCGGAAAATGATGAAATAATTATTGGCAAGGTTGGAGACCAAACTTGAAGCAGAAAAGGAACGAAATTATTTTGTAAGTGTGTTTTGGTGATTCCAAAATAGTGGAATATTTAATATAGCTCCCTAATATTGGAGGATATGTTATAAAGAGAAGTCACCATGTGAGTCCCTCGATTTAAATGGATCGAAAAATCCATCCAATTTATTTAGTTGAGGTTTTTAAAAAAATTAATAATATGATGGCATGATGACATGAAGCAATGCACATGATGCAAGGATGAATGCAACAAATAAAACAAATCACACGACGAAACTCGGAATAGCTGGAAGTCTTCTGGAGCGTCGGTCTCGGGGCGTTACAACACTCCACCACTACAAGAGGATCTCGTCCCGAGATCTAGAATGGCACCGGAGAGAAACGGAAGAGGAAGAGAAGAGGTAAAACTAAGTTGCTTCTTCGACCAATGAGTGAAACCAAAGAACCTTGAGAGGTTGAACAAATTGAAAGAAAGAATACAAAGGAGATGAACGAGATTGCAAACAATCCGTTAGAAAGAGGAACAAGGAACATTACGAGAACTTGAAGGTTGCAAAGACATGAATCAAGAGTTTAATGGACAAGATAGAATTCGAAACCACTCCGGTTAAAACAAGATGAGAGGGGAAGAATTCGGGCAGTACTCCGGTTGAACATGGAAGGAAAAGAACATGAATTTGGCAAAATGAAAGCACTTGGATGAGACTCCGGTTAAATGGATAAGCAAGGAAAAGAACACGATCCTCACAATTCGAGATGATGAGTGAAAAGCACAACATCACAATGCCTCCGGAACGAAAGAATAGAAGTTAGATTGTCGGGATAAAGGGACGGAGAAGGAAATGTCAACTCCTACCACAATTTAATTTGGAAAGCATCCTTGCAGGAAGGTTAGAACAAAGTTGTTGGAAGACCAACAAGGAAAAGAACAAGTTTGTAGTGGGCTTATGGAACACATCTCAAAACTATGGGGTGAAATTCTGCCACTAATGAAAACGATATATTAGATTGATAACAACAAGGAGATGAGAAGCTTAATTCACCGGGAGGATAGATGAATAACTTGGGTCATTTATAACCAACATAGATAGCAACAAGCCATAGGGAAGGCTTTAGGTGAAATCTATACCAAGATAACTCCAATGAAGAGATTGACGGTTGAAAAGATCTCTTGAACAAAGAGAAAAAGATGGATTTAAATATGTCACTCTTGAAAACTTGTGAATCATGAAACGCGAAGGGAAATTATTAAGAATGACCTAACACCACCTCAAAAGATAAGGTCGAAAGAATTGCACTTCGGAATGCAAGATGAAGAATGCTTGAACTCCTCAAAACAAAACATGTGTTGAGCACCATGTTTATTTTTGAGTATAGCTTGGCTGATCTTAACTTCAAGAGAAATCTTGAAGAACAATTGAAGAATGAAAAGAATCCTTGACGAACCACCATGTAGAGCCTCCATGAAGAACTCCGGTAATAAAAGGATGATAAAAAGAAAGAGAAGTTGAAAACACAAGGTGAAGCCTTGCGATGATTTAGATGGAGCTTCGCGACGAGATAATGCGGAAAACTTAGAACTCCGGAAGAAAGATGAACAACAAGCAGCCAAGAATTTATTCCTCCTGAACAAACTCTGAAGGAAAGGATTAATCACTTGGATGAAACCAGAATAAGAATTATGTTATGCGTATCCTTCACCAATTTAAATTGATGACAAGCAACGGATTTGGCATACTACTTATTCTTGTAGAAAGGATTAAGAGAGATATGGCGTAAACTTGAGAAGGTCTTCAACGAACCACCGGTAGAATTGAAATAACAAATACATAGATATGATACACGAAGGAAGAAAACTCCTGAACGAACCACAGGAAGAATTGAAAAGAACGAATAAAAGATAACGAATCACCGGAAGAATTTGCAAATGAATGAGGATGCTTGAGAGGATTTAGATACATGAGAGCGCAGAGATCACGAGCTGATTAGAGATCACTTGATGCACCGGTAAAATTGGAGAGTGATAACTGACGGCTGAGAATGAATAAACCTGAATTGATGGACTCCGGATGACAAACTGAGAAGACTCTTGAATATCTCCTGATGGGTGAAAAAGATTCTCACAATCGAAAACAATTATGAGAGGATGGCAACAAGCTAGCACCACGAATCTTGAAGAGAATAGAGCAAGATTAAAGAGAAACTCTTCTTCGGTCTTCAAATGATGAGAATGACAACGAGAAACACCACCAAGAATTATTGAGGCACACCGGAAGAATCAAAAGCGAAGAGGTTGAGCCAACTATGAAAAGAATTTGAAAGATCTTGGAGAAAAGCATTTGACTAATGATAACTCATTCTTACGTCAAACTTGGAGAAGAATTTAGGATAGCTCTGGGAAAATAGAAGAGTCAGGTAAGATCCTGGGAAAAGACCTGTGGGTTAGGGCCCACTCAAAAGAACACCGTTGAAAAGATTTAAAAGAGATGTTGCACCGGTTGAATTAAATGACTTGAATGAGATACCAATCTCGAAAGAGCTTGAACGAATGCAGAGTGGAAACACGAATCTTCGAGATATCTTGAGCACTCCGGAACAATTTAATAGCGAGAGATGGATGATTAAGAGGTGCACCGGCATAAGAAAAGCATTGGAAAAAAAGAAAAGGAGTATGCTTAATACCAAAGCTTGAATTAAATCCACCGGAGAAGAAAAGAACGAGGAATGACGAACTTGAAGCTCCATTAGAATCTTCATGAGAATCACCGGATAAGAACATTGACGGAAAATAATGGAGAAACTTCCCATCAATAAAATGGATACTTGAAGAAGAAATCTTAGTCCTTGAAGAAAAACAAAAGGGAGGGAGGGCGGGAAAGACAAAGGCAACTTGGGGCAGTTGGAATGAACACCATTGAGAAAAACTTAGAATTGATCTTGCGGATGGGGAGAATGATCGGATCCACTTGAAGAGAGACACACTGGTTGAAAAGGATTGGCAAGACAATCTCGATGATCAAGAAGGATTAGTATTCACATAGGAATATGAGAACACCATTTAGGAAAGGTATGGATTCAACATTTGACTTCGAAGCAACTCGAATACCACAAATAAAACAAAACAAAGGATTGGCTTGCAGAATAAGTCAGAACAAACATATGATAGAGATTTCGTCCGAAGTTTTCGTGGTGGGGCCTACACGGGCTCGATCGTACAGCACCATCATGTACAAGGCAGTGCACATGACATACGAAGCGTCCCCGAGTCGGCATAGCCAAGGACTCTTTAAGACACAACGAGACCACTGTAAAATCGACCGTGAATAGGCGGACCACTAGATGTCGAACCCCAATTTCATATCATACATCCGTCAGAAAGATATCCTAAGAGCTACTTGAATTCCCACCTATGAAACTCCCGAAATTTTCAGGTTATGCAATCAGGTGTTGGGGATACAGGGGAAGCATAATATCTCACCCAAAACTAACAAATCCTACATCCAGCTGTATCCATCCTTCAACACATAACCAAGAAACCTTCGGAAATCGTCTACCTCAACCTTCGAAAAGCATCCGTTATACAAGTCATGGCAATACTCCCGTACTCACCTCAGTACTGGGTTATCGGGGTTATCTCACCAACAACTGCATAAAAGAGATTTTCGATGTCGGCGTACTAAACTCAGGTATTCTAGAACTGCAACGATAAAATTATGACGACAACACCTCAGAGCTCAACTCCCCGGGACACTTCCACTAAACCCCTGACAGGAGGCACCAAGACAATGTTCTCATCATAAAACCATCGGAACGATTCCAAGATACCCGCGTGATCCTAAAATTTTTTTTTAGTGAAATTTGAGAAGAGAAGAGTCAAAACTCTACGTCAGGATGCCTTACCAGAGCGATGAGGAGGCTGGGAAGTAAAAATAATTCCTAAGCTCTCTGATATATAATTCCTAAGGACTCAAAACATTTTTCTAGACACAACTCGGCTGCTAAAAACGATCAAGCAATGGGGGCTCCTAAGGTCGGGGAAGGCTCTGATTACCAACTTGTAACGCCCTCGATGCGGCTATATCTCCCACGTGTCGAAGCAAGACTTAGAGGCATAACCGCATTGAAAGCAATGTCGCAAGTGAGGTAATCTTCACACAACCCATGTAATACATAAGGGAAAGAGATACATAGTTGGCTTACAATCGCCACTTCACACAATTACATGGATAAAGCATTACATCATCCAGATACAATCAAGGTCCGACTACGGAACCAAAATAAAAGAAGAACCCCAAATGCAACAAAGGTCCCTGATCGACCCCAACTGGGCTCCACTACTGATCAACTAGAACGAAACAACACAAAGGGCAAGATCTTCATCGAGCTCCTCCTTGAGCTTGGTTGCGTCACCTGTTCGGTAACATAGGCACCTGCAAACTGGTTTTGGAAATATCTGTGAGCCACGGGGACTCAGCAATCTCGCACCCGCGAGATCAAGACTATTTAAGCTTATAGGAAGGATGGAGTAACGAGGTGGAGCTGCAGCAAGCGACTAGCATATATGGTGGCTACAATCGCAAAAGAGAGCGAGAAGAGAGGGCAAAGCACGGTCGATAAAAGTATGATCAAGAAGTGATCCTATAGCAACCTACGTCAAGCATAACTCCAACACCGTGTTCACTTCCCGGACTCCGCCGAGAAGAGACCATCACGGTTACACACGCGGTTGATGTATTTTAATTAAGGTCAACTTCGGGTTTTCTACAACCGGACGTTAACAAATTCCCATCTGCCCATAACCGCGGGCACGGCTTTCGAAAGTTCAAATCCCTGCAGGGGTGTCCCAACTTAGCCCATGACAAGCTCTCACGGTCAACGAAGGAATAGACCTCCACCCGAGACATTCCGATCAGACTCGGTATCCCGGTACAACAAGACATTTCGACAGGGTAAAACTAAACCAGCAACACCGCCCGAATGTGCCGACAAATCCCGATAGGAGCTGCACATATCTCTTTCTCAGGGCACACTCAGATGAGCGCTCCATACAACTAAAACCAAACCTCGAGTTTCCCCGAGGGGGCGCTGCACAGGACTCTAGTTCGGACCAACACTCAGAGGAGCACTGGCCCGGGGGGGGGGTTAAAAAATGATGACCCTTGAGTCTGCAGAACCCAAGGGAAAGAAAAGGCTAGGTGGCAAATGGTAAAACCAATGTTGGGCATTGCTGGAGAAGCTTTACTTAAGGCGAACTGTCAAGGGGTTCCCATAATAGCCCAACCGCGTAAGGGACGCAAAATCCGGGAACATAACACCGATATGACGGAAACTAGGGCGGCAAGAGTGGAACAAAACACCAGGCATAAGGCCGAGCCTTCCACCCTTTACCAAGTATATAGATGCATTAATTAAATAAGATATATTGTGATATCCCAACAAGTAAACATGTTCCAACAAGGAACAACATCTCCATGTTCCAACAAGGAACAAACTTCAATCTTCACCTGCAACTAACAATGCTATAAGAGGGGCTAAGCAAAGCGGTAACATAGCCAATCAACGGTTTGCTAGGACATGGTGGGTTAGAGGTTTGACATGGCAATTTGGGAGGCTGACAAGCAAATGGTAGGCATCGTAGCATTGGCATAGCAAAAGAGCGAGCAAACTAGCATAGCAAAGATAGTAGTGATTTCGAGGGTATGATCATCTTGCCTGAGATCCCGCAAGGAAGAAGAACGAATCCAAGAAGAAGACAAACGGTCGTAGACGAACAAATCCTCACAACTCCGGAACGAAACCGAAGCTAACGAGAGAAGCAACCCGGAAAGAAACAAACAACATAGTAAACACACAAGCATAAACAAGTCATGATGCACAAACAAGTATGATGCATGTCCGGTTTAATGAGGCATGGCATGGCAAAGTGCAACAAACAATACTACAAGTTAAGTGGAGCTCAATATGCAACGAGGTGCATGTTAACGGAACACCACATCAATTATTTAGTTATCTCTCGTTTAAGCTACCCAACAATATTAACTGTTGTTAAACATGGCAAGAGGTGAAGCATAATATAAACTATACCATCTAAACAATTTAAATGGGGCCGGATATAAAAACAACAAATCCGGTAAATCCCCATATGCATTTAGCAATTTAATGCAACAACAAGTTTAAACATTTTAAATGTTGTTATCATGATGCGGATGACATATACAAGTTTTATGCAATTTTATGAAAATGTTGACATGAGCATGTTATGAAGCATTTGGTCACCATGGCGGAACAAAAAGGGTGCCACGGCGGCGAAACAAAAATGGTGCCACGGCAACATTCCGGTCCCGATAGCTCATGGAGATACCGGTGCAAAAGGAAAAGTGACGAGAGCGTGACATGCGATAGAAGGTGGGGTGATCCCGGATACCGGGTTCCCACAAGATGGTGGCATGGCAACGAGGTGAAACATGCACGCGACAATTTCGGACACGGTGCAAACATAGGGTGCATCTCATACAACACATGCATTCGGTCCACGGACGGCGTCTCGGGGTTATACCTTCGAAGCGTGCGTTTTCGGAGCGGTTCGAGTCGTCGAGGGAAGTAGTTGTTCACGGCGACGGTAGAGGTACTTGACGCGTCGTTGTGGTACTTGGCAAAAATCATAGAGACGATGCTTGGCGGTCCTGGGATGGTCTTGGCGTCCATGTAGTCGATCTTGCAGATCTTGACGGTCCAACACAAAACATCACAAGGGGCCTCGTGAGCGATGACGATGCTGAGCAGGAACTTGGGCGAACTGCATTGGCCGAAACAGAAGGTGGGGGTCGGCTTGTAGCAGAGGAACGGCAGGATGCGGCGAGGAGGAGGCCGCAGGAAGGCGGGGCCGCGGACATCCATGGCCTCAGCGAGGGGGTCGGGCGCGAGGCTCCTGTGGCGGCCATGGCTGCACGAGCTCGCGGATGGAGCTGCAGGCGCGAGCAGCCGAAGGAGGGCGTCGGCGCGGGAGGAGAAACAGGGCGCGGGAGCTGGAGGAACGACGCGACGGGGCAAAGGAGGCGAAGCAGGCGTCGAGGCAGGGGCGACGGGAGCCGGCGGGGACGCGCGCTCGATGCGGGAGAAGCATAGGGGAGGGGCGGCGCGAGGGCTCTGCTCCTCCCTCTCCCTGTGAGTGGCGGCGCCAGGAGGAGAACGAAGGGGAAAAGGGATCGAGAGGAGGGGCTTCGAGCGAGAGGAAGGAGATGGGATCGAGCATTGCAGCGGCGCTGGAGGGAGTCGAGGGAGAGAGGCTGGGCTGGCCTTCGAGGCTAGGGTTAGGAAGGGGTTAGGTGGGCTGGACCTCCAGGCAAATGGGCCGGCCTGGTTAGACAGGCCCAAGAGGCCGGCTGGGCTTCTCTTCTCTCTCTCCTATTCTTTTTAGCAGAAAACAATTAAAGAGAAGAAAAGGAAAGAGAGGGTTAGGGAAAGGATTTGCGCATGGAGACAATTTTCCCGGACTCACAAAAATGAGCTCGATCCAGGAAAAATAGAAGTGGGCATGATCGAAAGATTTAAATTCAAACTCATTTGAAATTCAAATGGGTTTGAACTAGGACTTGATGAAAGGAAGGTCCAAAAATGTTTGGATTTTTGGTGGAGCTCCGGAAAATGATGAAATAATTATTGGCAAGGTTGGAGACCAAACTTGAAGCAGAAAAGGAACGAAATTATTTTGTAAGTGTGTTTTGGTGATTCCAAAATAGTGGAATATTTAATATAGCTCCCTAATATTGGAGGATATGTTATAAAGAGAAGTCACCATGTGAGTCCCTCGATTTAAATGGATCGAAAAATCCATACAATTTATTTAGTTGAGGTTTTTAAAAAAATTAATGATATGATGGCATGATGACATGAAGCAATGCACATGATGCAAGGATGAATGCAACAAATAAAACAAATCACACGACGAAACTCGAAATAGCTGGAAGTCTTCTGGAGCGTCGGTCTCGGGGCGTTACAGAAGCCAAGGGACACGCTCACGCGCGCGAAGACGACGAGAGGGGAGTGGACGAAGCAGAAACAACACCCTGGACGCGGCCACTGCGCACAAAGCGCACGCACTATGATGCCATTAACCCGGTCACCGCGTGCACTGGCATGTAGCGGGGGCGATGGGCTAGAACCTGTTGTCTAGTGGTAAGTTCTTCTAGGGGAGGTTTCAACTGCAGTGGTAGATCGATGAAAAATGGTCTGGTTAAATGGTAATCACCGTCTGAAGTTTACTGCAGTAAACTTAGCCGTGCAATGGTGATCAACAGGAACTTTACTGGCGCCAAAGAGTTTGTCTGGGTGATCAGCTACGTAAGGACTATGATCATGGAGGTTTTGGGGCATAATGGAGCACAAACTAATATAGTTGCTTTGTAACTCACATTATGGGTCCAAAAACATGATTAGGAAGGTGCACTCACATGGAGATTCCACTGGAGCTGAAATCTGGCAAGGCTTAGTGATTTGGTCATCAGAAGATGCTGTAAAAAGTTTGCACCAAAATGGTACTTCCTTCATAGCTATTCCCTCTATCCAGAAACTTGCAAAAATTCTAGAGGGATATTTGCTTGATGAATTAATCCCAAATTTGGTGGAGGGAAGTTATTTGGGCAGGAGAATTCTCTGATAAATTTTTAGGTAAAATGAAGCAATATAAAATATACTTGCTTCACAACCTCAAAATAGTGACAGAATCAAAGATTGTATCCTGTGCTCACATAGATCAAGGGATGGAGCTGAAATTTGGAGGAGTGTGATAATATGAGAACATAAAGTAGTGTGCAAAATTTAAACTCATTTGGAAACTCCTAGCTAGTACTTCCTTCACAAAGCCTTCTGTCTGACAAAAACTTTGAAAAATCACTGAGGAAGATTGGCTAGGCAAATAAAGTTGAATTTTTGCATGGGACAATCATTTGGACATAAGAGAATGGCCAAAAGGTTTGTGAGAAATCAGGAAAGGATAGGTGGCATTTCCTTCACAAAGTGCCCCTCTGGATAGAAATGAAGAATAATTATTGGGGAATTATTCTTAGGCTAGGACATGAAAGTTTGGGCATATTTGTGCAACATATGACCAAAAGAAATTATGAGAATTATTTGGGAATTTTTGGATGAACAGAAATATGGGTTGCTTTACAACCTAGGGCAGACAGGGTTATTCCTTTAATAGAAAAATGAATATTCCTAAAAAAAGAAATTAGGGTTTGGTCAAGCAGTGAAGTGACACGATCTTGACAATGTTTTGAGAATGATGAGCCACTTGGGGAGGGGGAATGAGGATGATTTCCCAGGTGGCAAGGCCACAAAACCACTCCAAAAAGAAAAACAGAGCAAAAACCAATAAATCAAAAAGAAAAAGAAAAGGGCCAAAATCCAGGCTGTTACAAGTTCGTCCGCCAACGTCGTCAACTCTTTGGCCAGTGCTTGCTTCTTGGAGTTCTTCATCTCCATGGGTTGGCCCGCCAACATGGTCAACTCGTTGGTCGGTGCTCGCTTCCTGGAGAGCGCTGTCTCCAGTGGGTTGTCTGCCGGCAACTCTTTGCCTAGTGCTCCAGGATACCTCAATGAACTGACAAACAAAAAGCAATCGAAACGAAACCACAATCACAATGAAAACGGGAAAAGAATAGGCCGTGAGAATCGGTCGGTGCTTCACAAAAAGAAGATTCTTGGAATGAAAATATAGTAGCATCACTGATTCACCCACCTTTCCTTCGTCACTACAGAAGAAAAAAGGCAGAAGTGAGTAGCCTGGAGTGAGGTTTTCTTCAAGAAAGGGGAGAAAGGGCTTCAATGAGCGTTCCAGTGAAATGATGGTTGCTTCGTCCAGTCCAACTTCGAGGCCACTTTACCACTGCTAGTAAAGGTGCGGGTTTTGTGATATGACGGGTCATGACGGCCACACCGAGGTGACCGGTGAGTCTCGACTATAGCACCTCGCTGTGATTTGGTGGATGGAATGCGGGCCTGGATGCTTTGATGTCCCGCATGTAGATAGAGCGGCTAGTCATATAGGAGTACTCAATATTGTGCACTGCGACCAAGGCGGAGAAGAAAACAAGAGAACTACACATTTATTTATGATGTAGATTCACTCATTTTTCTCTAGTACTACTCATTTAGGGTGTAGTCTAGTCACTTGTTGAAATCTCTAGAAAGGCAAATACTCCTTTCCAGTTTACAGGGCTATACTAGCAAGTAGTACTACAATAGTGGGCTCAAATAGCAATTTTGTCTCATGCAATAGCCTGGCTATATGCGTGCTCCAAGCCCTTCTCGACCCACTTTTGGGTGTTTGGTAGGGTGTATGAAGGGTGCATGAGTCCACACTAGCTTAACACAAATACACTAAGAGCATGCATGAGAAGAGCATGCATGAAGAGGGAACAACTATGCTGAGATGAGAATGCAACCAAACACACTGTGGCGAGCATTCGCAACGGCCACGTTCGGGTTGCGCTTGGCTCTTTGCCTCTTCGAGAAGACGAACAATGATTTTACTACTACTTCTATAGTATCGAATCCACCGCTGCATGTCCGTTCACCGCGTGCGGGAGGGATAGCTTGTTGTAGTACTCTATAAGGCTACTTGTAATGGGAGTATCATAGGTAGTACTCCCTCCGTTCCTAAATATTTGTCTTTCTAGAGATTTCAACAAATGGCTACATATGGAGCAAAATGAGTGAATCTACACTCTAAAATATGTATATATACATCCGTATGTGGTAGTGCATTTGAAATATCTAAAATGACAAATATTTAGGAACGGAGGGAGTATCATGCATGCCAACTAGGCAAATTTGATGAGGTGGCATAAAAGTAAATGAAGAAAGAGAGGGTTGAGTATCATATCATGATACCGTATCATATTAAATGTTGTGCTACTATGTGTCATGCATACTAATAAATGAAGTCATCGATGATACTAACATATGATACTATGCACTACAGATGTGTAGTATCATACACTAGTATCATATGCATGATAGTAATATTCCATTATGACCAGCCTAAGCAAAAGCATGTCCTTGTCTGCAACCCACTGCACGCATGGGCGAGGGAGAAGACATGTAGTAGTAAAATCAAGCTTCTCCTCATTGTACGAGTTAACGCGACACATCATAGCACTGGCCCCACATGGTTGCCTCTAAACTTGGCTGAAAGACCCGTAGTGTACAATATATTTGCTACGACCTCTAACATTTACCCCACCATAAATTAAAATATATATTCCTATCTTGACCAGATGAGCGTGCAAACTACAATCACCAGGATGAAAGGTAGGGCCAGAAGATCATTTTAATAAAAAAGCATGCAGCCGACCCCAACAATTTTAAGCTTACGGGCACGTTACACGCTATCCTAGACTACTCTACACATGAAACTGCCACACGAGCGTCCGGGCTGCGCTTGGCTCTTCTCCTCTTCGGGAAGTCGAACAATGATGGAGTACTACTGCAGTGGAGGAGTACTACAGTATGCTTCTGGCCATCTGACACCGAATGAACTACTGCATGTCCACTGCGTGTGAGAGGGAGAGCGTGTAGCGAAAGCTTCTCCTGGTCCTGCCAGCCACCACGCTCATGGGCGAGGGAGGGACACAACTTCATTGACTTACTGCTCCTGCCTTTGCGTGAATGACAGGTGGGCCCAACTGGTGGCTGGCCCACCTGTCATGCAGCCAAAGGCAGGTGCGGTTAAGGTGAGAGGGCGTTGTAGTAATCAAACTTCTTGGTGTACGAGTTGACGCAACACATCAAAGCACTGCACTCGATATATTTCAATAATTTGCGTTTACCGATGCATTAATTACAATGCATGCATGCATGCCGTGACTCTCCTTTTGATACTTGCATGTGTTGATTCAATGCACCTTGCCAAATTTTGACTATAAATTTAACTAACCAGATGTTCATGCATGTCACAAAAATTACATAATTGAAAACTATGTTCAAATACGAATCAAACGATATATTTTTTTGTCAACATGCACTAACATTTTATTAGTTAAATCTTTGGTCAAAATTTAGCACCAATTACAAAGGGGCCCAATAAATATTGTACTCTCATATTTTGTTTTGAGGATACTCCCAAATAGAAAATATAAATAATAATGCATGTTGGGGCAACCCACGTTTCCTGAATTTTAGCCGTGGGCTTGTTCACAAACTTTACGAGGGGGTGGTTGTTCATTTAATGGAGGGTCTTGTACCAGACTTGAACGATACAAAGTGCGACCTGGCACACTGTAACACCACTTGGAATAAGCGGGTAGCTATCTCAAAAAACAATCAACAACTCAAAAAAATGGCGACCTGTCATGTACACAATTTTAAACGATTGTTTTGATGGAGTGAAAAAGGAAAACTACCCCACTACGTATATATAGGCCGGAGCCTCCGCGCTTGCTTGCTATGGTTGCTCTATTCACACACTCTCATCCTCTCCAGATCTAAACAAGATAGCGGTGGTAACACTGTCTTTATCCCTTCAAAAAACACTGTCTTTTATCCTCATCGCTGTTTATAGATCCAGACGTATCCCCCTCCGCTGGTGAAGGGGAGGAGGGGCAGCATTTAGGCCGTCGTCGACAACGAGGGAGGAGACCCACTGCCGGCCGCACGGTTATCTCTGGCCGAGCACCGACGCGGGAGGTCCTCCGATCCCTTCGTCGTTTCCCTAGTGTGGGTGGATCTGGCCTCCCGCCGCCAACCTATCCACATTCCGACAACCTTCAAGTATATCTTCCTTCAAAACTGCCCTAGCTCTACTTCCCCAGCTCACTACGTCGCTGCATGTGTATCATTTTCTACCTCTCAGCCCCTCTCTATCGGATGGTCCAACGACACATATTTTTTTCTTCTATTGTTAGAGGTAAAGCTACTTCATGGAGTCGAATCTTGTACTTGGTTCAAACAAGAAATAAAGCGGTGGTGGGGGAATTTAGTATGACTTCGGACTTGGTACAAACATGAAGGAAAGGGGGTGAAAGTAGTGCAGACTGGTCATCCAACCTGTCTCTTGGTCGAAAAGGGAAATATAGGGGAAACATTGTACACAGTGGTATGACCAGGACTAGATTTTCTATCCACACATAGGAGTAGGTGGCTAGAGTGAACAAAAATGGGACCAACCCAGATATGTTTCTTGGATGTTTATTTCTCAGGGCAACAAACTCTGAATCACCACTTTATGCCCCAGGTTAGGTACATCGTGCTGGACTGCTGGTGCACCCACTATCCCATGCCCTTATACCAAATATTTATCTATTCTTAATCTAATGCCCCTGGTAAAATGAAGCCATGTCACTGTTATAAGCCATGATAATTTTAGCCAAATGTTTTTGCCTCTAATTGTTTGAGACCCTGACTGTTTCCTCTATAGCTTTTTGTGCAAACAGGGATGTCCATTTCACCTGGTTGCTGTTGTGACCTTTTGGTGCACCACACAAAACACTTCTTAAAAGAAGTGACTTTTGTGCTATTTAAGTAGAATGTCAGAATGGAATAGTTGGTTCATTTTGGTGGAACTGCACAAAGGGAGATCTGTGTTCCAATCATCATCATCTATATTAGCACCATAACCTTCCTTTAGGTAAGAATGATATTTAATGCCTGTGTTCATCTCTATATTGCGACTGCCATGAGAAAATAATGCTATTGTTTACTAGTACACTTGTACTCTCTCACTGACAAAACCAATTCTGAAATAGAAGGCCAATCATGTACTTGCTTTCACCAACTGGTGAGAAGAAAGAGAAACAAAGCATGAATAGGAAGAAGAAGAATAAACAGTGGCAAGGTGATCTTGCTGAAGCCGAGGCCTTAGTCGAGGCCATTCAAGGGCTCCGGCAACATCTACCTTACATGTGAGATGATCCTCCAGGGAGCCCTTCCACTTCTGCGTATTGTCCATCATGAATTTGATGCTACTGTTAGAGTAATATGCTAATGTCTTTTTATCCTTTCTCACTAAGATAATGAAGGTTTCACCTTGTTCCTACTTGTGCAAACGGGGATCATGTTGTGCCAATCATACATTTAGTGGAACTACACAAGACAATACAATGAAATGTATCCCAACCAGTGCTTTAACTCTGCTGGAAGTTCTTGATAATCTTTCGATATAATCTCAGCACTGGTAAACAAGAGTGATTTCAACCATACATTTGAAGTGCAGAAAAATATATACTATTGAGTGATTCCAATGAGTGTTGTATCATCTCTTCTAGGACTACATGCATAAGCTTTTTTGGTCAGGTTGGTACCGGCCTAAGGCCTTCATCCATATTAGTTTGCTGTCATCTCTATTTGTATCATGCTACTATCATGAGAAACTCCTTTATCTTTGCACGTTAAAGTTTTGCAACGTATGATACATGGCAATGCTTTGAGTGTTGAGCTAATTGGCACTGATTAAATAAACTAATACCTCTCTTTAAGCAAAACTACTATGTTGCTAACTTTACCCATTAAGATAATGAAGGCGCTTCTATTTGTTAGTGTATGTTTCATCAACTAGTCCCACTATTACAGTAATCTCAGTCTCTCAATATATGTGCCAACAGGGATGCCCGATTTTGGTGGAGCTGCACAAAAACTTTGGGTGCTTCATTGCCTCGACAGCTTCCTTCCTTTCCTGTCAGTCGCTAATCTGGGCTCACTTCCTTCCTTTGCTATCGGTTGCTTGGCTTATCTCGGCTTCCAGTCAAAGGAAATAGTAATTGATATGCTACCTCACACAGGTTGGTACTAGTCTTTATCTTTATTATTGTGCTTGTCATATGTATTGGTAATTTGGTAGTGTGCTACTATTTGCCGATTTCATAAAGGAGTAACTTGGAGCCTGAACTTGCAGGCAAATCATTACATTGGGTGATTTTAGTAAATTGCACAAAAAGATCAGATGGACAAATACTTATACTGCTTCTATGCACTCCAAAGTTTACTCATACAAGCATCGATGTTGACAAGAAGAAGTGCCTATATTCATTCAGTATCAACCGGCGTCAACCAGTTGTCAAACTCCAAGTATTAGGAGAGTGAACGCCCAACATATTGCTTGGCGCATAGCCCAGAAAAACACAGTCCAGTCTTTGGTCCCAACTTGTGCCTTATGGTTATGGACACATATGGTAGCGAACTGTGTGGCATGGAGTCTAAAGATTCCAGACAAGTTGGTTGATGCGTATATTCATCTGGCACTTAATCAGTCTTCACGCCAGGGATGCTCCATTTCAATTGAACTGCACAAAAAATTTGGGTGGTTTATTTTCTCAACCTCCTCCTTTCTTGTCTGCAATGTAGAATTTTGGTGAGCTACAGGACCAAGATGAGCCAGTAAACTAGTTGGATGAAAGTAGTGGCCAAGTTGCTCAAACCTCCCTCAGGACGAGGCCAATATTTGAGGATAAACCTACAAGCAAAGTTCAGATTGTCTGTGCTACCTCTTATGTACTCGAAAGTTTACTCGTACAAGCATTAATTTTAGCAAGAAGTACCTCCGACTGAACACCATTTACCAGTTTGTACCCTAGGTAATTAAAGTTCGTCCATGGATGATATTGGCTGTGATCTGAATCATTTGGTTGCATAAACATAATGAACATGTGTATATCTGAATCTTTTTGTGAATTATCTATGAATATTGTCGTGTGATCTATCAATCATTTGGATGCATAGACATGCTGAACTTGTGTATATATGAATCTTTTGAGTTGTTGATTGTGAATGTTGGCTTTGAATACAAACATGTCCTGTGAACCTGAGTTTGATACGAATGTTTACCTATTCTGTTGTACTTGTGTGTGAACTTGTTAGTATGTCTATTGTGGGATTTGTGACGTGTGGGTGTCAACGGCACACCTTCTCCCCGAGAAGAATTGCACCTTCTTTGTAGCAACGGTGCATCAGCTCTTTTTAATATTTTTGCTCTGTCTTCCCCCTCCCCCGCTCAACCCCTGCCGTAATGTTTTCGACCTCAAAACAAGCATAGTACTGCGTTGTTTTTGGGTCTTGATGAAAAATTGAGTGATGGTTTCTGCAGGTTGGCCCGCCCAGCAAATGGGCTGCTGGTCCACCACGGACTGGGAGGCTAAAACTACAAGTTGTATGGTGCAGCAGCAAGTAAAAAATGCCATCGAGAGCCATCCACGAAAGAAAAAAATCACGTTTGACGTGCTTCTTCAGTCGCGCCGCCGGCCCCCTCTTTAATCCGGTTCGCTCGGGGATCTAGCTGATATCATTTTTTTCCAAAGGGCGAACAAGTATCAGCTAGGCCTAGGTATGTGTAGCCCACGACATACGGAGACATTGGTTTCAACTTATTTTTTGATGTCCATACCGGCCTATGGGCCTCCGAGCGTAGGTTTTACTTTTTCTTAAAGATCGGCAGCCCAATGTATATTTTTTAATAATACACAGATCTCTGTTCTATTTATCTATATATAAGAATAATAACGTTGTGTCCAATTTATGTTTTTCCTTCAAACCAAATATATATATATATATATATATATATTATTACTATTATCGTATTTTCTATAGAGACTTATATATACATTATAAAAACATCCCACATGTTATTAACTTATAAAAGTAAATGTTTAACAGAAGTTGGCAAGGAAAATCTTGGTTGTTCTTGACTCACAGGTAGGAAAATCCTGGTGATTGCGTACAAAAGCTTGCGAAGATTTTAAGGACCAATGTAATGATAACGCGGTCATTTTTATTTTGAGCAATAACTCGCTAATTTGTCAACTATATATATAAAATATGTGTCGCTCCGGTTTATTTTTTGATATTAATTGCTCCTTCTAACCTAACATTATATGTAGAACGAGCCCACACTACTGCAGGATGCTGCTAACGCGACACTACGATCAGAGACCGTTCGAGAAACTGTGTGCGATGCAATAATCGCAAACGGTGGTGTATGAAAACTGTCAAAAAGGTGTAAAATGTTTGCGATGGAGGATGCATCAAACATGGTTCAGATTTTAGTTGCGTGTGCGGTGAAGGGCATACAATTTAGTTCAATTAACTGTTTGCAATGAGGAGGAATAAAAGAAACGGGCAGCCAGATGAAGGCGTGTGTGATACACAACATACAGTTCACTCGGATGAACTGTTTGTGATTAGGCAATACAAAAGAAACGGGCAGTCAGATGAAGGTGTGTGCGATATACAACATACGGTTCACTCGGATGAACTGTTTGTGATTAGGCAACACAAAAGAAACGGTCAGCCAGATCAAGGTGTGTGCGATATACGGCACACGGTTCACTCGGATGAACTGTTTCCGTTGACACAAGAGAACATAAACGGTTCAACTTAACAAGACGTGTGTGTTGTGCGATGGAATTGCATACATGACAACAACACACACACACACACACACACACACATATATATAGACACACACACACTTATAAGGACATGCTTGCATAATCAAATTAAACATCCACTTACATAGGTGGCTACTATAACCATGGCATTTGCACACACCAAAGTAAACTATTACATGCATAATTACATAGGTGGCTACTACACACGTGACATTTCCTCACACCAATAAAGTAAACTATATATTACATGCATGATTAACTAGCATAAACGATCATCTGATCATCATCTACTTCTTGTGACGCTTGATCTGCTTGTGGCTCGATCCAGGCTCGTCGATGTTGGTAACTAGGCACTTCCTCTTGTCAACGATCCGCCTGTGCATCTCATAGCATGTCTACACACTCTTGGCCGCGAACCTGAGGTGAGGTTCATCCAGTTGCCACATCCAGGCCCCGTGCCAGGATACGAGACTTGTTCTCTGGGCATCCTGCTTCATCTTTTCATAGTAGGGGTCGATGATGGCCGAGGTGAGTTCGACCAGGGAGTCCTTCTTCGTGCTGCCCCAGACCCTGTAGTGGTCACGGATTTCGACAAGGTTCTTGCAGGCCCAGCCCGTAACACTAAGTGCTTTTACATCGTTGGTGGTTTCCACCATGGCGAACTTGTAGTCAGTGCTGTTGACAAACTTGTTGAAACGGTCGCAAGGCTCTATGGCCATGCAGTAGTGGTAGATGAGGACATGATGGCGCATGCACAACTGGGTGACATCAACCTTTTGATCTATGCCGGGACGACTGACGGTGTACTAGAGGTCGATGCCGACCACCTTGTACTTATCTCCAGCAAGCAACTGCTCAACGCTGTTGATTTAGTCGTCCACCACGGCCGGGTCGATGGTGTACACAACCGAGAGTTCCGTCTCCCTCACGTGGGTCTCCACTCTATGCTCGCCGAACTCCATTGGAGCGCCGCTGGACATCCCCTCTCTATGTGTCGTCGTGGGTGTGCTTGTTGTGTTGTGGGGCACGATCGAAAGATTAAAGAGACTAAGGTTATAATGGCCGCGGGAATTTAAGGGGAAGCCGGACGACCAGGAATATCGGCAGGCCCTGATGGCAGTTCTAATTTGCAGTGCATAACTCCATCGTGCCGCACGTAACTGCATCGTGTGGCAACGCGCGCGGCGCAACCGCGTGCATATGGGGCCCCCGACGTGATCGTGCGCACGCCCACCTGCTGGCAGAGCGCACGCGGAGGGACGCGAGCAGAGCGCTCCGCGGTCGCCTCAACGGCGATCAACCACACACACACACACACACACACACACACACACACACATATATATATATATATATATGTATGTATGTATATATATAGGACTCCTCTTCTATACTCTTGGGAGTATGTACTCCCATCCTCAATATACCTCATATACGCATTAATTATACCTCTTTATTATTCTCAATATACTTCATTAAATATTCTAAGATACCCCAATATGAGTTTAGTTGAAAAAATATCATCTGTGACGTACTTTTTATAATATACCTTTTCACGTACAAACACATCAGTATATACGTAAATATTTAAAAATACATAGACTCACATGAATTTTTTCATGAAACTCATTTTGGGGTATCTAATAATTACTAATGAAGTATATTAAAAATAATAAAAAGGTATAAAAGATTCATCTATGTGGTATATGATGAGCGGGAGTACGTACTCCCAGGAGTACTCAACCATTTTCCTATATATATATATATATATATATATATATATATATATATATATATATATATGCATATAACAGTTGAACGTGCAAGGAAAAGCTGCCCACAAGCCAAGCCCACCGACGGACGCGAGCAGAGCGCGCCGCGGCGCCTAACGGCGAGCAGAGCTTGCCGAGGGACGCGAGTAGAGGACGGCACAGTGATACGTGGCAAATAAGACGAACTGTGCGAACGATTTCAGAGACATCAAGCACGAATCAGATGAGAGTTGCGTGTGCGATACGTGGCATACAGTTGATCCATCTGAGCTATTTGTGATGGAATAAGCCGTGTGTGATGCGGGCAAACGCTTGCTGGTGTATAACCTTAAATTTAACCAAAATAGTGTTAATGCACGTTACAAAAATTGTATAGCTGGAAACTATGTTCAAATAGAACTCCAACGATATAATCTTTGGCGACATGCATTCATATTTTATTAGTTAAATCTTACTTATAAAACAGGACGGGGGTATAGTAGGTAATTAAGTCACAAACATTTTTTTATTAAACGTGTCCTCTCGCACGTCTTGTCACCCCGCTGCCGCAGACGGCTTACATCGCAAGCTTGCGCAGCGTGCGGGGCGTTCTTTTGGCCAAACAGTGGCGCCAATGAATCGTTGGTGAGCCCGTTCCCGCACAACTTCGCAGGTTCCCACGCAAGCTTCCCGCCTGACTCGGTGAAATCCCCCCAAAATCGCAATGCTTATCGACCTACTATAAAAATCCTCACGGCCGGCGACTCCCGCATCGCATTGGGTGTGCGCGGAACACCCACCACACGCTTCGCCGCCGTTTCTGTTGACAGCTGTTGCCGGCCGCCATTGCCGCCACACCACCGTCGAAAGCCAGGGCTATCTCCCGCTCCGCCATCGCAGCCCGAAGGTGGGAGGTGGCTGTCATGGCCGCCACCCCACTGCCGACCACCATGGCCATCAACCGCTCCGCCATCACGGCCTGAAGGCAGGAGGTGGTGGTCATGGCCGCCACCTCATTGTTGGCGGCCGTGGCCGCCAGCCCATCGTCGACCGCCGGGATTATCACCCGCTCCGCCGCCATGGCCCTAAGGCGGGAGGCGAAGGTGGAGGCCCGCGTGTGCGTCAGCGACCTTGCGCGCTACATCGAGTTCCTGCGGGAGGAGGAGGAGCGCCTTGTCGAGCACGCAAAGAGACTTACGTCAGCCGTGGCCACAACACACGCTGTCGGATTTCGGGTTCCGGCAGACCCTTGAGGTTCGAACACTGGGGTGCGTGCGGAGATCTCTCCCCTACCGATCTACGTCCAATCTCCTCGCGTGATCTAAACTGGAAACAACGAACAACACAAGGGACACAAGGTTTATACTGGTTTGGGCCCCCGTTGTGGTGTAATACCCTACTCAAGTGTGTGGTGTGGTGGATTACCTCAGGGGCTGATGATGAACATTACAAGGGAAGAACAGCCTCGCGAGAGGTGTTCTTGAGCTAGTGCAATGAACTGCTAGGGTGAGTTCAGTCGCCTCTCTCTCTCTCTCTCTCTCTCTCTCTGGTAGGGTTCTACTAGATCTCTCGATGTCTCTACTCTATGGTGGCTAGCTCTATTTATAGAGGCCCTGGGCCTCTCCCCAAATAATGAGCAGGAAGGGCGCCAACAATTGGCCATTTTGAAGGGGAACATCTAGTACAAGTTATCCTGACCAAAGGTGGTCTTCGGCTGCCAAAAGTACTGGTGATGATGCCGTCTTGGGCTCCACCGTGACCTCCGCCCTGCCGTTCTGCTGGTCTTGGTCTCGTTGCACCGGAATGGTAACCTTTGCCCGATGCCTTGGCCTATGCTTGCCCCCTTTGCACCAAAGGGGAAACAAGGACACTGCGCAGGCCGGCGCCCGCCTGGTCTCGATCGTCATGGCTTACGTCACGGGCTCCTCATGAGGTACCCCTGCCTTGATCTCTCCGCCTCCTCGCGAGCCTACCTGATGAGGCTGCCTCTGAGGAAGCTTTCTGTCGTCCACCCCGCGAGGCTTGGCACCTCGCGAGGGTCTTGAGCTTGAGCTGATGAAGGTGGGCCTCGCTGGGCCCCCACTTGAGCCACGCCGTAGGCCGCAGGCAGGCAAGTCTGGGGACCCCCGTTCCCAGAATGCCGACAGTAGCCCCCAGGCCCAAGGCGCGCCCGGGCTTGGCCTAGCAGGGAAGCGAAGGGGAAAGCACGAAGCGCCGCGGGCCCAAAAAGCCTGTGGCCTCGGGCACCGCGTGGCGATTGACTGGATGTGGGCGTCTGCGCTTCCCCATGATGCCTTGTTACGCGCCCGGCTAAGCGGACCCGTAGTTGCACACAGTTGTTCCTCCTTTCCGCTGCTCGCCCACCTCCTACCTTTCCTTCTTCTTTGAGCTCCAGCCTCCGCTGCCAATTCGGCTCGAGTTCTTCCTCCTCTTTACCACCATGGCGCCAACGAAGAAAGGAAGGGGAAAGAAGCCCGCGCCTTCGCCCCGCACACCTCCTGCGGCGACCCCCGCCGTCGCTCGGTCGATCATACTCAATCCAGAAGCTTTGGACAAGGTCCGCTCTGCCCTTGCAACTATCTTCAACGAGTGCGGCAGGACCACGGCCTGGCCTGCGTCCCATGCCTCCCTTGATAGGATCGTCACGGAGGTCCGATTCTTCGCCGATGCCCTATGGGCGGGTCTGGTTCCCCCCTTTTCTGCCTTCTTCAATGCGGTACTCTCCCATTATTAGATTCGCATGATGCACCTCGGGCCGGAGTCCATTACCCTTATGGCTGTCTTTGCTTTTGTTTGTGAGGTGATGATATGCATTCCTCCTTCTGTGGCCCTGCTGCGCCACTTCTTTTCCTTGCGCCTGAGCGACCCCACTCAGTGCTCAGGGTGCGTGAGCTTCTTCGCCGTGCTAGAGACTGCCGCTTCAGGGATTGACTTCAGCCTTCCTTCTCCAGAGGCCAGGTTCAGAGAGCGGTGGCTGTACATGGATGTCGGAGTGCCCAATCCTCTGCTCTCGCACCCGACCTCGCCTGCTGTTCCCCATGTGGGCTGGGATCATGAGGTGATCGCGAGCCCCCGGCTCGCCTTCGTCTGGCGCCGCTTCCAGAGTTTGAGGGTGCTCAATGTGACAGCGCCCAAGGTGGTGAAGGAGTTCCTCCAATGCCGCATTGCTCCTCTTCAGCGCCAGTCTCGCCGGATGTGGGACTTTGCGGGGCATAGAGACCGCATGCGGCTTCAGGAGGAGGACTTGGCGCCTGAAGTGCTGCGGACGGTGCTCAAGGTCTTGACTGGCGATCCTTCCCCAGGCAGCCTTCGAAGTAATGGTGTCCTCTTGTATCTTTGCTCCGGCAGGGCCGATTTTGTGAGGCAGATGCCCAACTTCGACGAGTGGGGACTGCGCCCTGCTGGCTTCATGGGGCCCCACGAGAACCCAGCCGCTGTGGTTGCTTCTCCTGCCGCCCACAACGGTCCTTCCTCAGACGACAGGGCGGGGAGACAAGAACCAGCGAGAGTTGAGGCACCCAATGTCGAGGTGCTGATGCCGCGAGAAGCCTCGAAGATGGCGTCTCCCGAGGCCCGCCCTGGAGCGGCGGCAGGTGCGGAGTTGCGGCTTGTGGTTCCTGAGGCCGGGGCTCCCGAGCCCCCAGCCGTTCCTCGCGAGGTGACGCCTGACGGCGTCCCCGAGGCTGACTCCTTCAGCGCTGATCATCTTGACGCTTCTTCCATACCAGGGGCTGACCCCTGCACCGGGCGCTTAGGTCGGTTCCACGTAGACTTCGAGGCCCTCCGCAAAAGGAAGGAGGCCTTGGATGGCAACGACTACCCTTGCCGCTTGTTGAAGCGCAGGAAGTACTTTGCCATGGATGAGTAAGTCTTCTTCTTTCCTTGCTCATTTACTTTGCTATCCCTGCGACTGATTGTGGCCCTTTCAGGCCCTGCCCTGCGGAACCTGCTGAGTCAGCCCGGGAGCCATCCCCCCAAGCTTCGCCTTCTCTGCTGGCCCTGGGCTCGCCGAGCTCGAGCGGCACCCCTACTGCCAGACCAGTTGATGGAGTGGTTCGTTCCATAGGGAACCTCGAGCCTGCGTGCCCGCTGTTCTTTCTTCATGAGTCCTCCTGGGGCACACCCGGCCTGCCCCGCGTTCCTCCTCTGATCATAGATGGCGAGTGGCTGAAGTCTGTCTTTGGCTCCTCCTCCGTGGGTGGACCGATGCCAGGCCGGATTCCTGGAGAGGTCTGTTCGGCGATGGCTAGGGCGCCAGCCCCCACCTCCATGCCGGGAGGGGGCTTGCCGCCTCGGGGCCCTCCGCATGCTCCGGTGGAAGAGGGTGATGCAGATGACGTGCTCAGGCGCGTCCGAGAGTGACATGCCCTTCGCGAAGAGTTCCTCTGAAGGGTGGCGGATGCGGTGAGCTGGATCGGGGCAGAGCTTGCTGACGAGGATGCGCGCCTCGAGGCTGAAGGCTTGCGCCTTGCTGAGGAGAGGCGCAAACTAAAGGTAGCCATCGCCCTCACGCGTCACCAACGTGATCTTGAAAACGCGAAGGCTGAAGCGTCGCTGGCAGCTTCACGGGAGGCCTCCTCCCAGGCCGTTGAGGAGGCTCGGGAGGCAGACCGACGGCGCAAGGATGCGGAGGAGCATGCATGGGAGCTCCAAGCCTGGAGTAACTCCCTAGAGCAGCAAGTGGAACTGCGCCAGGCGGCCCTTGAGTCGATGCGGGTGGCCTCCGTTGACCGGGCAGAGCTTCTGAAGCGCGAGGAGACGCTGACGCTGGAGGCCACCGAGTGTAACCTTGACCTTGAGCGGTTGGAGACGAGGGAGTGCCTGGTGGCCCAGGCAGAGGATGACGTTGCCGCGTGCGAAGCCCGGGCCCAGGAAGAAGTCGATCGCCGCGTGGCGGAAGCTCGCTTGGCCTTCGAGCGCGAATACTAGACGAGGTTGGGGCCGATCAAGGCCAAGGCTGAGGGCAGGACCGCAACCCTCAGGGGCAAACTGACCGAAGTGACGCGGCGTGCGGACTCCTCCGTAGCCGCCCTCAGCGCGGCGCAGGCGGAGCTGTCCTCTTCCCGGGCCGAGCAGCTTCTTCTCCAACAGAGGTTTGATGACGCCGAGGCCGTTGCGCAGCGGATTGAGGACGAGATCCGTCGGCGGCGGGTTCTGGAGCATGTGCATGCTCCCATGCTTCAAACGCTCAGAGAGAGGGCCAACACAACTTTGGGCTATATCTGCGAGGCTAGCGCTAAGGAGCCACACGAGGTCAACTACGCCGACAACCTCCAATTTTTCACCGATGTGGTGATGCTTCTGGAGAACCGATCCGAGAGGTCCCATTGGCTTGTTGAAGAGAGGAGCCGAGCCATGCTCGGGCGTGCCTTCTCCCGCGTCTTCAGCCATCTGCAGGACAGGGACCCCCACTTCGACTTCGACGCTACAATCGCACCCGTGCCCATTGCCGTCCGGGGCAACCTGGTGCGGTGGGTGGAGGACAACGTCGACGCCCTCGTCAGGGCCTTTGCGTCTGATGACGACGGCGTGGTTGTGGGCGCCAATGAAGGCGGCGTTGTGGACGGGCCTGGCGCTGATGGAGATGCTGGCGGCAGCGACAATGTCGACGACGCCAGTGATGCCTCTGAGGATGCCCAAGAAGACGTAGTGAGTGATATGTCTGACTGACCGCATGTCACTGCTGTTTAACCTGCACGAAGAAGGTTCAGGCTTGGCCCTGAAGGATGTAAGCGCATTTTGGGAGGGGAAGCCCCTCTTAAAAAGGTTTGCAATTAGTACCCTAGTAAGCATAATGTTGCGTGTGAACTTAGCCGCTGGCCCGGTGATGGGTCAGCTGACTTGTGTATCTTCCTACCCTGACGAGTCCCGAGCGGGCCTGCGGGGGCCGCTGCACCTCGCTGTCTTCTGATTAACTTGTAGATTCCGCGACGAAAACCTCCGGAAAGGGTGCGGTGACAGCGGTCCTGGTTGTAAACGTGCCTGGCCCGGCCCGGCTCGCGAGGGGCTCGCGAGGGGGGCAGCCGATGCCGACTTTGGACGCAAAGCCGAAACCAGAACGCGAGAGATTGCTCGAACGAGACTAAACACCCCTTCCCCCAAACACACGCAAGCATCAATCTCAAATCCAACTTAAATCCAAATCAAAGAACTTGTCAACAAGGAAAGGCAAAAGCAAAAGGCCGTGTCCGGCACCTAGTCTAGTCTTCGACGTCTTCTCACCAGCGCGGAGCTAAGTGCTGCCACTGGGCATGGGCGGGAGCCCCCGAGGCCCGAGGGCGGCTCCCCGTAGACTCTGGGGCATGTACAACCCCACTCATTATTACGTGAGAGTGTCACGGGTGGCGAGCTTCACAGGAACTGGGCCTTCTTCACAGGTACCGGCCTTGCTTCATATCGCCATATGAGGGTCCCGCCTTGCGCCTCACTCTGCCGCCATCGACGGTGACAGGAAACCAGGAGGACGCCAATGGGGCAGAGCGGTCGCCAGCGGTTCCCCCGACGACCACGGGTCCCCTGCCGGGGGCAGGCCTTGGGGCACCTCCCCGACAGGGGGCCTACCTCCTGAGAACACCTTGCTCCGACCGCCGCGGTGACGAACCCGAATCTCGGCCCCTCTCCTGCAGCCCCCTGCGCCCTCCTCCTGAGGGTTATGAGGCTGCAGAATTGGGGCAGCCACCTGCTACGGCGACCTGTATCTCCTGCGGCGCATGGTTAGCATAAGCTTGCTCCTGAGGGATGAGTGGTACCTGATAATTTCCGCCGCCGGTGCGGCCGTCGAGGCTCTCTTGTGGTTCCCGAAAGAGCTCAGCTCCTGGCGTCTCCTTGCCCCAGCCTAGCCCGAGGAATGAGCCATGATCTTCTTCCAGTGCGCACCCCTGATCCACCATGCGGGGCACGTAAGCTTCTGGGGCCACCGCCCCGTGCGCCTCGCTGTAGCGCCCCGCATGCCATGCAGCCTGGCTTGGAGCGTCGTCTTGGGGGTGATGGCGCAGCGGTCCGCCAAAACCGAGGGCCACGGCGAGCACCCCTTCGCTGGCCTGAGAAGAGGCCGGCACAACTTGTCGCCCGGTGTCGGTGAGGGTGTTGACGCTGAATGGGCCCTGGAGTCCGCCGGAAGTTGCGTGCACGTGCACGACGCCGCCATACGGCCCGCATTGGGTCTGGGGTGGCAGCTGGACGCAGAAAGGAGGTGTCCCTGAGGCGGCGGCATCCAGGAGCTCGGCGACTCGCTCCAGCAATACATCGCGGCCGCCCTCTAGTAGCCGACACCGTAGCAGCTCTCGGGCCACCGTGAGCGCGGTCCTGGAGTTTGCTTGCTCCCGCCGGGTGTACGGCGCCGTGGCCGCGGCGTGGTTTGAGGCCCTTGCTGCGGCCCGCACCTGCCGTGGTGTGAGGGCAGGCGGCTTCTGGCCACGTCGCCCGCGCCCCACAGCGCCCTGCGGAGCGCAGGCTGCCTGAGGCGCAAGGTTGAGGTCGCCCTGGGCTGGTGACATAGCATGGGTGGGCCATGCCGCCCAGTGGTCGGCGTCGGCAACCGGGTCACTTGACATCTGAACGGCGAGGCGACGGAACGCGATGTAGATGAGGAAGGATTCCGGCACACCCCTACCTGGCGCGCCAAATGTCGGATTTCGGGTTTCAACAGACCCTTGAGGTTCGAACACTCGGGTGCGCGCGGAGATCTCTCCCCTACCGATCAACGTCCAATCTGCTCACGCGATCTAAACTGGAAACAATGAACAACACAAGGGACACAAGGTTTATACTGGTTCGGGCCACCGTTGTGGTGTAATACCCTACTCCAGTGTGTGGTTTGGTAGATTGCCTCAGGGGCTGATGATGAGCAGTACAAGGGAAGAACAGCCTCGTGAGAGGTGTTCTTGAGCTGGTGCGATGAACTGCTAGGGTGAGTTTGGTCGCCTCTCTCTCTCTGCTAGGGTTCTACCAGATCTCTCGATGTCTCTACTATGTGGTGGCTAGCTCTATTTATAGAGGCCCTGGGCCTCTCCCCAAATAATGAGCGGGAAGGGCGCCAACAATTGGCCATTTTGAAGGGGAACATCTAGTACAAGTTATCCTGACCAAAGGTGGTCTTCGGCTGCCAAAAGTACTGGTGATGACGCTGTCTTGGGCTCCACGGTGACCTCTGTCCTGCTGTTCTGCTGGTCTTGGTCTCGTTGCACCGGAATGGTAACCTTTTCCCAATGCCTTGGCCTGTGCTTGCCCCCTTTGCACCAAAGGGGAAACAAGGACACTGCGCAGACCGGCGCCCGCCTGGTCTCGATCGTCATGGCTTGCGTCACGGGCTCCTCGCGAGGTACCCCTGCCTTGATCTCTCCGCCTCTTCGCGAGCCTGCCTGATGAGGCTGCCTCTGAGGAAGCTTTCTATCGTCCGCCCCGCGAGGCTTGGCCCCTCGTGAGGGTCTTGAGCTTGAGCTGATGAAGGTGGGCCGCGCTGGGCCCCCACTTGAGCCACGCCGCAGGCCGCAGGCAGGCAAGTCTGGGGACCCCCGTTCCCAGAACACCGACACACGCCGATGCAGAGGCAAGGAATCAGGAGATCTATGAGCAATCTGGCTGCATCGAGAGGGATCATCTGGAGTGGCAGTGGGCATTCGAGCTGGCAAACGTCGCTGAATGTGCAGCAGTGGTAGGCACCGTATTGCATGTGTCCAGCTCGTTGGTAGGTTCCTCCTCCTCCTCTGCCTCTTACTGAGGGGGTAAGCGAGCTCGGCAGAGGAGAGGCTGTCGAAAGTAGCACAAAGCCCCTCCATGGTAGTGGTAGTATTTAGGGGCTATTTTGTTCAGTTTATCTGACTATAGATGTGTGGTCGAACTATACAACGTACTTAAAATTAGCTAGTATATAGTTGAACTAGCTATTTCAGTACATGGTTGGCAACAATTGGGGAGAAGTTTGGTCGGTTCAGCTGTCGAGTTGAACTGTTTGTATAAGTTAAGAATGACTGCTTAATCTATGAATGAAATCTATGCTTAATTACTGAATTTTAGTTGCAAAAATTAGATAGTGCTAATAATTTCTAGCTGCATATTTTGACAAATCACATTGTTACAAGGATTGACAAATGGCAACTTTACTAGATCAACAAATGTAAATCTTTCCAGTTTGACAAATGGCAACATACCAAATAATTGTTTGTACGTGGTTGCACACGTGTCATCCAAAACAACCATTTGCATTGAAGGGATGCACAAATCCTGCGCTGCTCTCACTTTGCATACGGGTGTTCTATCTAAAACTTTGCGATCAAGAGCTGCACAAATCCTGCTCGGCACATTTTCCCTTGGCTTCCTGGGGAAGCTGTCAGTTTCCAAACGGGTGTTCTAACTAAAACGTTTGCGATGAGTGTTTTATATTTAAAAACCGAATTAAACTGGGGAAACCGAATTAAACCTGGGGAAGATGACAATTTTTTACCACGACATGTTGATGTCGCTCCATGATAGAATGCCAAGTTTCATGAATTTCAGACAAGTTTTGGATTTACTAGAATTTAAAAACTAGGTATCACAATGTTTGTGGCCGAGTGACGATGGCAGGGTGTTCGAAATTCATTCCCATTTCTTGCATGGGACCTAAGAATGCACCCAAGGACACATATTTGATTTTTTAACCAGTTTATATGCACCGGAGAATATGCATGTTGTTCAAATTTGAATTATGCACATAAAATGTCTAGAAAACCCAGTTAATATATAAAAATGTCCAAACGAACCCCGAAAAATTCCAAAATTGAACACAAAAATCTTGTTGTTCTATATTGACAGTCGAATTTTTTGAAAGCAATAAGAGGCAACGGATATCGTTTCGTCCCCAAAGGTGGCATGTTTCCTACCGAAATCATCATGCTTGTTGTGACAAGCTCTGGTTTGTGAGAAGCTTATACCCAAACCTGCCCCAACTGGAACAAAATTTTTACCACGGCATGTTGATGCCGCTCCATGATAGCATGCCAAGTTTCATGAATTTCAGACGAGTTTTGGATTTACTAGAATTTAAAAACCAGGTATCTCAATGTTTGTGGCCGAGTGACGGTGGCAGGGTGTTTGAAATTCATTCCCATTTCTTGCATGGGACCTAAGCATTCACCAAAGGACACATATTAGATTTTTCAAGCAGTTTATATGCACTGGAGATTGTGCATGCAGTTCAAATTTGAATTATGCACATAAAATGCCTGGAAAACCCAGTTAATGTATAAAATGTTCAAACGAACCCCGAAAAATTCCAAAATTGAACACAACACTCTTGTTGTTCTATGTTGACAGTCGATTTTTTTGAAAGCAATAAGAGGCAACAAATATCGTTTCGTCCCCAAAGGTGGCATGTTCCCTACAGAAACCATCACGCTTGTTGTGAGAAGCTCTGGTTTGTGAGAAGCTTGTACCCAAACCTGCCCCAAATGGGACAAAATTTCTACCATGACATGTTGATGCCGCTCCATGATAGCATGCCAAGTTTCATGATTTTCAGACGAGTTTTGGATTTACTAGAATTTAAAAACCAGGTATCTCAATGTTTGCGGCCGAGTGACGGTGGCAGGGTGTTTGAAATTCATTCCCATTTCTTGCATGGGACCTAAGCATGCACCCAGGGACACATATTTGATTTTTTCAACCAGTTTATAGGCACTGGAGAATGTGCATGTATTTCAAATTTGAATTATGCACATAAAATGCCTGGAAAACCCAGTTAATGTATAAAAATGTCCAAACGAACCTCGAAAAATTCCATTATTGAACACAACACTCTTGTTGTTCTATGTTGACAGTCGAATTTTTTTGAAAGCAATAAGAGGCAACGGATATCATTTCGTCCCCAAAGGTGGCACGTTCCCTACCAAAACAATCACGCTTGTTGTGAGGATCTCTGGTTTGTGAGAAGCTTATACCCAAACCTGCCCCAACTGGAACAAAATTTTTACCACGGCATGTTGATGCCGCTCCATGATAGCATGCCAAGTTTCATGAATTTCAGACGAGTTTTGGATTTACTAGAATTTAAAAACCAGGTATCTCAATGTTTGTGGCCGAGTGACGGTGGCAGGGTGTTTGAAATTCATTCCCATTTCTTGCATGAGACCTAAGCATTCACCAAAGGACACATATTAGATTTTTCAAGCAGTTTATATGCACTGGAGATTGTGCATGTAGTTCAAATTTGAATTATGCACATAAAATGCCTGGAAAACCCAGTTAATGTATAAAATGTTCAAACGAACCCCGAAAAATTCCAAAATTGAACACAACACTCTTGTTGTTCTATGTTGACAGTCGATTTTTTTGAAAGCAATAAGAGGCAACAAATATCGTTTCGTCCCCAAAGGTGGCATGTTCCCTACAGAAACCATCACGCTTGTTGTGAGAAGCTCTGGTTTGTGAGAAGTTTGTACCCAAACCTGCCCCAAATGGGACAAAATTTCTACCATGACATGTTGATGCCGCTCCATGATAGCATGCCAAGTTTCATGATTTTCAGACGAGTTTTGGATTTACTCGAATTTAAAAACCAGGTATCTCAATGTTTGCGGCCGAGTGACGGTGGCAGGGTGTTTAAAATTCATTCCCATTTCTTGCATGGGACCTAAGCATGCACCCAGGGACACATATTTGATTTTTTCAACCAGTTTATAGGCACTGGAGAATGTGCATGTATTTCAAATTTGAATTATGCACATAAAATGCCTGGAAAACCCAGTTAATGTATAAAAATGTCCAAACGAACCTCGAAAAATTCCATTATTGAACACAACACTCTTGTTGTTCTATGTTGACAGTCGAATTTTTTTGAAAGCAATAAGAGGCAACGGATATCGTTTCGTCCCCAAAGGTGGCACGTTCCCTACCAAAACAATCACGCTTGTTGTGAGGAGCTCTGGTTTGTGAGAAGCTTATACCCAAACCTGCCCCAAATGGGACAATTTTTTTTACTACGCCATGTTGATGCCGCTCCATGGTACCATGCCAAGTTTCATGAATTTCAGATGAGTTTTGGATTTACTAGAATTTAAAAACCAGGTATCTCAATATGTGCGGCCGAGTGACGGTGGCAGGGTGTTTAAAACTCATTCCCATTTCTTGCATGAGACCTAAGCATGTACCCAAGGACACATATTTGATTTTTTCAACGAGTTTATAGGCACTGGAGAATGTGCATGTAGTTCAAATTTGAATTATGCACATAAAATGCCTGGAAAACCCAGTTAATGTATAAAAATGTCCAAACGAACCCTGAAAAATTCCAAAATTGAACACAACACTCTTGTTGTTCTATGTTGACAGTCGAATTTTTTGAAAAGCAATAAGAGGCAACAGATATCGTTTCGTCCCCAAAGGTGGCACGTTCCCTACCGAAACCATCATGCTTGTTGTGAGAAGCTTTGGTTTGTGAGAAGCTTATACCCAAACCTGCCCCAAATGGGACACATTTTTTAGCACAACATGTTAATGATGCTCCATGATAGCATGCCAAGTTTCATGAATTTCAGGCGAGTTTTGGATTTACTAGAATTTAAAAACCAGGTACCTCAATATGTGCGGCCGAGTGATGGTGGCAGGGTGTTTTAAATTCATTCCCATTTCTTGCATGGGACCTAAGCATGCAACCAAGGACACATATTTGATTTTTCAACCAGTTTGTATGCACTTGAGCATGTGCATGTAGTTCAAATTTGAATTATGCGCATAAAATGCCTAGAAAACCAAGTTAATGTATAAAAATGTCCAAACGAACCCTGAATAATTCCAATTTGTTTGACGACACACCTATAGTTGCATGTTCACTGCAGATAAAAGTTCTAGCAATTGAAACACCGTCCATGGCCGCTGTGAGCCCATTATGTAATTCAAATCAAGACGAAAAATCAAGTAGATCCCCCATAGTTTATTATTACCAACCGTATGAGATGCAGCACAAAATATCTTTGGGCCATGTATGAATAGGGGACCGTGTCTGATGACACTTTGCGTGCCAGTTTTTTGGCTGAACCGATTCCAAATTTTCGGCTTCTGTGGAAATATCTACCTCCCCGCCCCCTCCCCCTTACCAAAAGCCACATTTCCCCTGTTTCCGCCTTCCTTTCCAAGTTGAAACCTTCACTCCTTGCTTATCCAGGCAGGTAATCCACACCCGACCCCAACCTCCTCCTCCTTCCACATCCCACATGCCCCGACCACCGGCGTGAGCATGACACCTTCCACCCAAATCACCGACCCCTCCACCAAATTAGTGCCGTCCTAAGCCATGGTGCACGCAGTATAGCCGGGACCTCAAGGAGCATTTGGCAGCGTAGAGGCAAATCGCGACCGCACGCGCGGATGAGGTCGCGATGGCTGCCATTCGTGCCGACCCCCAGATCTTGAAGGAGCACCTTGCCATTTGCTATCTACGCCGGTTAAGCATGCTCGGTTTACTCGTTGCGTGTGGTGCTCCTGCCTTTCCTTCACAAATTCTAGTGAATTGTGTTATCTAATTTTACCATGCAATCTGTTGCTCTACTGTATATGTTCTATATGTCGTGCAGTTTGGGGCTCACTTATTAATTGTTTCGTTAATTAGTTGTTGTCTTCAGTTAACTGTTTGGTTCAATTCTGTAAATGTGATGTTTAATTCTTCAGGCTGCAATTTTGTATTGTCTTCCATGTGAGAAATAAATTGAATTTATATATCTTTACAAAATACATGAGAAACGAATACAATAGCTATATTTCCAAGTTGTCAAGCATGCTTGGTTTGGTTATACATTGTGCAATGTGATGGTCAGTTAACGTTTAGTTCATTTGTTTTGTGGTGTTCAGTTAACTGTTTGGTTCAATTCTTCAATGCGATGTTCAATAGTTGTGGGTGCATTCTGTTATTGTATACCATGTGAGGAATAAATTGAATTTGGCTGTAGTAAATACATGAGAAATAAATACAATTGCTACAATTGGCTGTAGTTAACTGTTTGGTTAATTGTCTGATCTTCTATTAGGAGTATGTTATATTGTGCAATGTTGTAATGCCCTCGATGCGGATATATCTCCCACGTGTCGAAGCACGACTTAGAGGCATAACCGCATTGAAAGCAATGTCGCAAGTGAGGTAATCTTCACACAACCCATGTAATACATAAGGGAAAAGATACATAGTTGGCTTACAATCGCCACTTCACACAAATACATGAATAAAGCATTACATCCACCAGTTACAATCAAGGTCCTACTACAGAACCAAAATAAAAGAAGAACCCCAAATGCGACAAGGTCCCCGATCGACCCCAACTGGGCTCCACTACTGATCAACTAGAGCGAAACAACACAAAGGACAAGATCTTCATTGAGCTCCTCCTGAGCTTGGTTCCGTCACCTGCTCGGCATCATCGGCACCTGCAAGCTGGTTTTGGAAGTATCTGTGAGCCACGGGGACTCAGCAATCTCGCACCCTCGCGATCAAGACTATTTAAGCTTATGGGTAAGGTAAAGGTATGAGGTGGAGCTGCAGCAAGCGACTAGCATATATGGTGGCTAACATACGCAAATGAGAGCGAGAAGAGAAGGCAAAGCACGGTCGATAAAAGTATGATCAAGAAGTGATCCTAGAACAACCTACGTCAAACATAACTCCAACACCGTGTTCACTTCCCGGACTCCGTCGGAAAGAGACCATCATGGTTACACACGCGGTTGATGTATTTTAATTAAGGTCAACTTCAGGTTTTCTACAACCGGACATTAACAAATTCCCATCTGCCCATAACCGCGGGCACGACTTTCAAAAGTTCAAATCCCTGTACGGGTGTCCCAACTTAGCCCATGACAAGCTCTCACGGTCAACGAAGGATATTCCTTCTAGCGGGAAGACCCGATCAGACTCAGAATCCCGGTTACAAGACATTTCGACAAGGTAAAACTAAACCAACAACACCGCCCGAATGTGCCGACAAATCCCGATAGGAGCTGCACATATCTCTTTCTCAGGGAACACTTAGATTGTCCTAGGTAGGGGTAGGCCAGCCCAGAGTTGCCCCTAGTGGCCACCGGCAGCTGACAGGTTGGACCAACACTCAGAGGAGCACAGGCCCGGTGGGGTTAAAATAATGATGACCCTTGAGTCTGCAGAACCCAAGGGAAAGAAAAGGCTAGGTGGCAAATGGTAAAACCAATGTTGGGCATTGCTGGAAGAGTTTTATTCAAGGCGAACTGTCAAGGGGTTCCCATTATTACCCAGCCACGTAAGGAACGCAAAATCCGGGAACATAACACCGATATGACGGAAACTAGGGCGGCAAGAGTGGAAGAAAACACCAGGCATAAGGCCGAGCCTTCCACCCTTTACCAAGTATATAGATGCATTAATTAAATAAGAGATATTGTGATATCCCAACAGGTAAACATGTTCCACCAAGGAACAACATCTCCATGTTCCAACAAGGAACAAACTTCAATCTTCACCTGCAACTAACAACGCTATAAGAGGGGCTGAGCAAAGCGGTAACATAGCCAATCAACGGTTTGCTAGGACAAGGTGGGTTAGATGCTTGGTTCAACAATATAGGAGGCATGATAAGCAAGTGGTAGGCATCATAGCATAGGCATAGCAAAAGAGCGAGCATCTAGCAAGCAAAGATAGAAGTGATTTCGAGGGTATGATCATCTTTCCTGAGATCACGCAAGGAAGAAGAACGAGTCCATGAAGAAGACGAATGGACGTAGACGAACGGTTCCTCACAAACACGACGTTATCGGAACCAACCCGAAGAAGCAACACCGGAAAGAAGCAAACAACACAGTATACAACCACGACATGAACATGGCATGATGTACAACCAAGTATGATGCATGTCCGGTTTAATGAGGCATGGCATGGCAAAGTGCACAAACAATCCTACAAATTAAGTGGAGCTCAATATGCAACGGGTTGCATATTGACGAAACACCACATGATGTATTTTGTTCGATCTTGTTTATGTACCTAACAAATTTAAATGTTGTTAAACATGGCAAGAGGTGAGGCAGAAGAAGACTACACATCTAGTCAAGGTTAAATGAGGCCGGAAGCAATGAACAACAAATCCGGAAACTCCTCACGTGCATATTTCAGGTTTGGTACTGTTCTGCCCTAAACATAATTTTAGGGTTGTTAAACATGCAAAACAAGTACACCATGTCAAACTAGGCATTTTTCTACCCCATTTACATATAAAGAGTATTAAATTCGGAGTTACGGTTGTTTAGTTATGACATAAATCATTTTAACATGGCATAGGAGCAAATTTAACCAAACCGCATTTTAAACATCTTAAACATAGATGAAAGTTGGATATTATTAAACTAGACAAAATTCTAGACATTTTACATATTTAAAACATTTTAATCCGATGCATGGTTTATGAGTAATTATATGCATGATCTAGGTGGACTTTTCTGCAAAACAGGCAGCATCTGGAAAATTAGGAAAATCGCTGGACAAAAAAAACATGTAACGAGCTGGATCTGGAACAGAGCTGGGGAGTTGCTCACATTGGGCCTCGGCCTGTTCAGAGAGGAGACCGGCTGGTGGAGAGGCTGGGCCTCAACGTCTTGCTGGCCCACGAAGAAGCACAAGTCGAGGCCAGCCCAGGCACTCGATCGGGATGCAGTGGCGGCTGGCGCGCTGCTGTAGCTGGGCTTCGCATGAAGGAGGGAGCTGGGCCTCCAGCCTTGCGGCTGGGCCGGTCGCTGCCAGGCTGAGGAGGCTCGCTGGGCCTTGGAGGCGCGGGAGGGGTGGCCCAGGCGATCGACGGGGAGGGAGCGGTCGATCTGGAATCGGTCAACGAAGGGCAGGGACGCTGCACTCTGCTCGTTTCTGAAGGAAAACGGCAGCAACAGGTAAACAGCGGCGCGATCGTTGCCTCCCAGAGATGGTGGTGGAGCAAGGACGAGGCGGCACTGGAAGCTCACACGGGCTTCCATGGCGTAGGACGCGGGGCGGCGAAGGAGCGGGAGGCTGACGAGGTCCCGTACGGGCGGCTTCGCGGATCCATCGGAGACGAACGGGTGATGGCGTGCATGGCTGGACGACGGCAAGGCATGCTCGGGGAAGGATCACGGCTGCGACGACGTGGGTCTTAGGGAAGCAGGGGCGCGGGACTTGGCGACGAGGAGCTCCGAGTTGGCGGTCCATGGAGGTTCGCTGCTGCGGCTGTCGATGGCGATCCCCTGCTCACAGAAAGAGAGAAAAGAAGGGTGATGAGAGAAGGAAACAGAAGGAGCCCGGGAAGATGAAGAAGAAGCAGGCATCGGCGCTCATCTTGCTAGCTGATTCGTTCCCTGGCGGCGGCGCCGGACGACGAGGCGAGGAGGAGGAGCACGTGAAGGCTCGGGGCAGGGGCTTGAGGACGGGCGTGCTGCGGGAGGAGGTTGCGGGATTGGGTGGATCCAGCGGAGGAGGAGGTTGGCCCGATGCTGAAAATGAGGGAGTTGGTCGGGATCGGCTGGGAATGGGTGGATGGATCTGGGAGGATACCGATGGGGATGGTGAGTGGGTGGTGGCGGAGAGGAGAGGGATTTGGTGGATGGGACAATGTCCCTAGATTTTAGGGTTTGCCCTGTATATATAGCAAGCCATTTAGGTTTAGGGTAAAAGGTCCCTCCGATCTTAATCGGACGTTCCCGGATAAATAGGCTAGGGAGATCAAATAATAGAACAGAGATGTTTTGTAGACGTTTGGGGATGATCCGGATCCAACGGTAATGACTGTCCGGGTCGGGTCCGGGACAGTTTCAGACGTGCATGTGAGGGGTTCGAAGCACTGTGCAGAGAGGGTTTCAGGGCCTGATAGTTGTTAGCGGACTGTGCAGACGGGCTCGAGCTGAGAGAAGAGAAGAGAGAGAGACCCGGCGACTGTTTCCGGAGACCGAAAACGTCCGGCGTTTTGACCGGCTACTATTGCCGCTATATTTATTCGTTGGGGCGTCAAACGGACTCCAAATGCGATGAAACTTGGCAGGCGGCCTACCTAAAACATAAAAACACCGCACGCCAACTTTCATCCCATTCCGAGAACATTTTCCGGACACTTATAAAATACTATTTCGGACATGCCACGGGCGCGTGCAAGTGTGTCTAGGCTCAGAACGAACAACGGACGAAACTGGGGAAACCCGGACGAATGCAAGTTTTAAAATATGATGATGCAATGCACATGATGACATGATGAGATGCAACACGCAAGCAAATGACATGACAACAACAGCAAAAACTGGAAGACACCTGGCACATCGATCTCGGGGTGTTACAACACTCCACCACTACGAAAGGATCTTGTCCCGAGATCTAGAATGGCACCGGAGGGAAAATGGAAGAGAAAGAGAAGAGGTAAAACTAAGTTGCTTCTTTGACAAACGAGTGAAACCACGAACCTTGAAAAGGTTAAGCCATTTCGAGAAAAGAATACAACGGAGATAAATCAAGTTGAAAATACTCTGTAAGCAAAGAGGAACAAGGAAGAACAACTTTGGGCAGCACTCCGGTTGAGAAGGGATGCAAGGCTTGATAAGGCGAAAGAACTTGAGCAAAAAGGACAGAACACTCTGGTTAAATGGATAATCACGAAAAGAACATGATCCAAGATGATGAGAGAAAAGAGCAACATCACAATGCCTCTGTATGAAAGAATCAAAGCTAGATTGTCGGAACAAAAGAGCGGAGAAGAAAATGACAACTTCTATCACAATTGAACTTGGAAAGCATCCTTGTAAGAAAGGATTGCGCGGGGTTGTTGGGAAAACAACAACGAAGAGGATAAGCTTGTAGTGGGCTTATGGAAAACATCTCTAGAACTTGAGGTGAAATTCCGCCACTAACGAAAACAATATTGGATTGATAAGAACAAGAAGACGAGGAACTTGTTCATCGGAAGGATAAAGAAGAACTTGGGTCCTTTATAAGCACCATAGATAGCAACAAACCTTAGGGAAGGCTTTAGGTGAAATATAACCCAAGGTAACCCCAAAGATGAGATTGGTGGATTTAAATACCTCATCTTGATAACTTGTGAAACACGAAGCACGAAGGGAAATTATCAAGAATGACATAACACCACCTCAAAAGATATGCCTGAAAGAATTGCACTCCTGATTACAAGATGAAGAAAGCTTGAACTCATTTGAAAAGAATCCTGATGAACGCTTGGAGAAGGAATTAAATCCTTTATGAACCATCATGTAGAACCTTCATGAGAACTTCGGAAATAAAAGAATAAAAATAAAGAGAAATTGAAAACACAATGTGAATCCTTGCAATGATTTAGATGGATCTCCGTGACGATATAATTGAGAGAGCTTGGAACTCCGGGAAAAGAAAAGATAAAGCATCTCGAACTGAGAATGTGATATGATGAACCACTCCGGAAAAAGGAATTGATCACTTGGATGGAACAATAATAAGAATTACGTTATGCGTATCCTTCAACAATCAAATTGATGACAATCAACTGATTTGACATATTACTTATTCTCGTGGAAAAGATGTCACATCCTAGCTAGTCCATGCATTAGTGTGTGCATCATGTTTAAATATCATTTGAATTTGAAATGGGGAAGGATAGAAACCCCCAGAACCCTTTTTAATCCAACCAGGGTTTACTAAAAATTATTTCAATGAACCTGAAATGCCCTTAAAAATGCCCATCACCTTTGCTTTGGTTCAGAGCCTCTGCCAAAAGTGGTGCACCATTTTCTAGGTCATCCTAAGGTCTTTGAATTAATTCATAAGTTTTTGATTTTGAGCAGTTCAAATTATATAAAATATTGCAAATGCCCAAATATTCCCAAACAGAAATGTTTCATGTTGGAAATAATCCAACTATGGACCAGGAGCAGTTTGGTGATTTTTGGAGCCATCTAAGTATTTTAAAAAACTCCACAAAGTTGCAGAAAAATAGAAAAGGGGAAATAACAGAAAACTTACCTGGCGCCGCTAACCGGCCCACCTGCCGGCCCAGCCCAGCGCCGCGCCAGCGAGCTGCTTGCCGGCCAGGCAAGCAGGCAAGGTGCTCGACGGCGAGCACCGCATGGGTGCCACGCACCTGCTCGCCGCCTCGCCGCCCCACTCGTCCGGCTAACGCCGTGGATCGATCCCCCTCTCTCCCCTGAACCCCCCAGACGCCCCCTCTCTCCCCCAACTCCTCTCGCTCGCTCTCCCACACTATGGCCGACGCCATCGCCGCCACCCCCTCGCCATAGCCACGCCCTCCGTCAACCCCACGCCGTGTCCAGGAGCTCCGCCACCCTCCTATCCTTCGAGCAAGCCGAGCCCCGAGCGCTCGCAAGGCCCGAGTCCACCGCATCGACTTCGCCCGAGTCCACCGTCGCCGAAGATCCCCTTCAACACCGTCGTCGCTTCGGCCCGTCCCCGGCCGCACCAAGTGTTCCGTCGAGTTCCCTGTGAGCTTAACCATCTTCCCCTCCCTTCTTTTCTTGCCCCTGAGCTGTGTAGTGACCTCCCGGAGCTCAACCGCACCCACCGCCGCGGAGCTCATCGCCGACGTGCTCCCGGTCACCCTCCGTCCACCACTTGGTGTCCATCGTGCTCACCGCGTCACGTAGCACCTAACCAACTACTCCCCGCACCTCACCGACCCCTCTAGCCTCAAGTTCGCCTTCGGCCGAACTCCGGCGGCCGCCTAGGTCGTCGCCGGCGCCGATTCCGGCCGCCCCGACCCCAACCGACTCCACCAGAAGCTGCGGCATGTTCCCAGCTATCCATAGCCACCCTCCGCGGCTCGTTTGGTTGCCGAAACGGCCAAACTCACTTCCGCCGCCGCGTCGGGCTCGCCGGCGGCTAGACGCCGGTGCAGCCGATGTTGACTTCAACCACGGTGGGCCCTTGTTGACTCTAATGAGTCAATGACAGGTGGGGCCCAGCCCTGTTAACTAAATAGGTTTAGTTTTAATTAAACTTTAGCTAAACTAATTACCCTGACACCCTGGACCCATAGTCAGGTTTGACCTGGACGTCTCCGTTGACCCTGACGTCATTCTGACGCATGGCTGACGCAATAAATTAATTTCTGGATTTATTCTAATATAGGAAATTCCAGAATATAGTTCAAACTTCAAAAATTCATAACTTTTAATCTGTAACTCCAAATCAAACAAGTTATATATGAAAAATGATCAGAAAAATCCAATCTATCCATCTGTACTATTTTCATGCATATTTAAACAAGTTAACTTGCTGTTTAGTGCAGAACAAGATAAAACACTTTAAAGGGCCATTTATGAGTTTGAAATTTGAATCTTTTGGTCAAATTGGTTCAAACCCATCTGGTTTTAGTTGCATTAGCCCAACACACTCATATTGCCATGTTTCATGCATGCATCATATTGTCGCACATTGTTTGGTGATAGTTGTGTATTGGTGTTCTTTGCGGCAGGTTCTGCCTCCGAGGAGTACCGTGATTACCCTAGCGAAGAACCGTATCCGTGCATCGATCCATTAGCCAAGCAACCAACCATTTGATCATACCGATACAATCCCATGTTCTCGCTCCTACTCTCTTTTACTGCATTAAGACAACGCATTTCAAACTGCTGTGTGCTACGGTAGTTGAACCCATTTCCTCTGCATGACCTGTCATTGCCACAGTAACTAGATGAAACCCACTAGCATGTGTAGGAGTTGTTTGAGCCATATGTATGTGTTGTTCCTACCTTGCTATGCCTGCTATGCGTAGAGTCGTGTCAGGTCTGGTTCATCTGGGTGATGGGCTAGAGTGAAATGATCATGTCGGTAATGAGAGTGATGTGGTGAACACGATTTGGTAAAGGTATCGATGAGAGGCCATGTAGGAGTACATGGTGGGTTGTTTCATTGAAGCCGACCTTAAGCACTGAGATCTGTATGCGTGATTTAAGATACAACAACTACCATGCATTGGGCCCTGAAATATGACCCCGCTCGACTTCTTATTCACCCTAGTCCTCTGTCCAGGAGTTGCAAGTAGTTTCTGGTGTTTGTAGCCTACTGGAGGCCGTGGGCAGCGCTGACTGTAGGGGTGGGCTGTGATACGGTAGGTACGTGGCACGGTGTATCGAATACCCGTTAGGTATCTCGAGAACCCTGTACACATCGTTCGGGGCCGTATGGGAAACCTCGGCCGGACTCCCTGCGGATGGAACCTGGATAGGCGATAAACCTGGACTGGAGACTTAGGTGTTTAGGTAGGTCGTGGTCTACACCCACGTCGGTTTTCGCTTGAAGTCTGCCGAGCACATGTCATGTGCAGACGCTAAGTGGTGGAAACATGTATGAAGAAGTACACCCCTGCAGGGTTAACATGATCTATTCGAATAGCCGCGTCCGCGGTAAAGGACTACTTGGTTGCCTATACAGTTCATAGACAAGTAAACTGGAAACTAGTAAAAGCTTCAAGATAAGCGTGAGTGCCGAGGATGGCCCCTCCGTTGGAAGACGGGGGTGGATTCTCAGTTGTGTATTGAAGTGGTGAGTAGTGGACTCGTGTGCGCAAAACCTTTTCAAGTTGGAGTCTCATAGGATAGTTTAGCCAAGAGTCAAAGCTGGCTTGCTGCAATAACTCCACCAACCCTTCTTGATAATGTGCATGTATGTAGGATCTGACGTAAGTCTTGCTGGGTACCTTTGTACTCATGTTGCTATAATTTACATTTTATAGAAGACGCTGCAACCCCTTCTGATGGGTTCTTCGTAGACGTTGACATCGACGAGTAGACTAAGGCCCAGGTGGTGATCCTGAGCACGTGAAGGACCATGTAGTATAGCTAGGCTTTCCAAGCCTCTTTTATTTTACTAGTTGTCTGTACTCAGACAAATTACTTCCGCTGCTGGTTTGTATGACTGTATGACTTGAATGTGGGTCGTGTGACCCGTACTTGTATGTATGTTACGTATGGCTCTGAGCCTTTAAATAAAGTACTTGTGTCGTAGAGTCATGTTGTGATGCCTTGTTGTATTTGCACATATCGAGCATATTGTGTGTATGATTGAAATGCTTGGTATGTGTGGGATCTGACTATCTAGTTGTTTATCTTTAGTAGCCTCTCTTACTGGGAAATGTCTCCTAGTGTTTCCATTGAGCCATGGTAGCTTGCTACTGCTCCGGAACACTTAGGCTGGCCGGCATGTGTCCTTCTTCGTTCCTGTGTCTGTCCCTTCGGGGAAATGTCACGCATTGAGTACCGGAGCCCTGTTAGCCCGCTACAGCCCGGTTTACCGGAGTCCTGCTAGCCCAGTGCTACAGCCCGGACCCACTTGCTGATGACCGACACGTTCGATGCTGGGTCATGGATGCCTGTCCCTGTAAGTCCGTGCCACTTTGGGTTTACGACTAGTCATGTCGGCCCAGGCTCCTTATCATATGGATGCTAGCGACATCATCATATACGTGAGCCAAAAGGCGCAAACGGTCCCGGGCAAAGGTAAGGCGACAGCCGTGGGAATACCGTGCGTGAGGCCGCAAAGTGATATGAGGTGTTACAGGCTAGATCGATGTGACATTGAGTCGGGGTCCTGACAAAAGATTAAGAGAGATATAACATAAGAACGTCTTCACAAGTTACCGGTAGGATTGAGAAGAACGAACAAATATATATGATAATGAATGACGAGAACTCTTGCACGAACCACCGTTAGAATTAAAATAAACGAAGTAAGGGATGAATCACCGGGTAAGAATTGAAAATGAACGAAGAAAAGATAAAGAAACACCGGGAAGAATTAGCAAATGAACGAAGATGCTTGAGTGAATTTAGATCCATGAGAACGAATAGATCACAAGCTGATTAGAGGATATTTGGGCGATGCATTGGTAAGATTTTTTGAATGATAGCTGAAAGCTGACATGAATAATTCTGAATTGATGGCCTTCAGATAAACAAACTGAAAAGACTCCTGAATTACTCTGGATGGGTGAAAAGAATTCTCATAATCAAAACAATTATGAGGGGATGGCAACAAGCTAGAATCACGAATCTTGAAGAGAATGGAGCAGGATTGAGAGAAAATCTTCTTCGGTTTTCAAATTTTGAATTACGACGAGAAATACCACCATGAATTGTTTAGACACTCCGGAATGAAAATTAGAAAGGTTGAGCCAACGATGGAATGAATTTGAAAGATTTTGGGGAAAGACATTTGACTGATGATAAATCATTCTTACGTCAATCTTTGAAACGAATTTGAAAAACTCTGGGAAAATAAGAAGAGTCAGGTAAGATCCTGGGAAAAGACCTATGGGTTAGGGCCCACTCAAAGGAACACCGTTGAAAAGATTTAAAAGAGAGATTGCACCGGTTGAATTAAATGACATGAATGAGATAACAATCTCGAAAGAGCTTGAAAGGATCTTAAGTGACAAGAGGAGCCTTTTGAGAAAACTTGAGCATGCCAGAACAAATGAATAGCGAGAAGTGAATTATTATGAGGTGCACCAGTATGAGAAGGCATTGAAATGAGGAAAAGGGTAAGATCAACAAAGCTTGACTTGAAACCACCGGGGAAGATAAAAGAAACGAAGAATGATGAACTAGAAGCTCCATTAGTATCTTCATGAGAATCATCGGATAAGAACATTGAGGAAAAGAATGGAGAGGCTTCACATCAATAAGATGGATACTCGATTAAGAGATCTGAATCCTTGGAGAAAAACAAAGGAAGGGAGGGTGGGAAAAACAAAGACAATTTTGAATGGATGAAATGAACACCGTTGAGAAGAACTGATACTTGATCTTGCGGTTGTTGAAATGATCGGATCCACTTGAAGAGAAACACACCGGTGAAAAGAAATTGAAACGAAAAACTCGATGATCGAGAAGGATTAGTATTCACATAGGAATATGAGAACACCACTTGGGGAAGGTATGGAATCAACATTTGACTTCGAAGCAACTTGAATACCACAACTCAAAACAAAACAAAGGATTGGCTTGCAGAATAAGCTAGAACAAACATATGATAGAGATTTCGTCCGAAGTTTTTGTGGTGGGGCCTACACGGGCTCGATCGTACAGCACCATCATGTACAAGGCAGTGCACATGACATACGAAGCGTCCCCGAGTCGGCATAGCCAAGGACTCTTTAAGACACAACGAGACCACTATAAAACCAACCGTGAATAGGTGGACCACTAGACGTCGAACCCCAATTTCATATCATCCATCTGTCGGAAAGATATCCTAAGAGCTACTTGAATTCCCACTTATCAACTCCCGAAATTTTCTGGTTATGCAATCAGGTGTTGGGGATACAGGGGAAGCATAATATCTCACCCAAAACTAACAAATCCTACATCCAGCTGTATCCATCCTTCAACACATAACCAAGAAACCTCCGGAAATCGTCTACCTCAACCTTCGGAAAGCATCCGTTATACAAGTTATGGCAATACTCCCGAACTCCCGCCCCAGTACTGGGTGGCGTCGAGGTTATCTCACCAACAACTGCATAAAAGAGATTTTCGATGTCGGCGTACTAAACTCAGGTATTCCAGAACTGCAACGATAAAATTGTGACGACAACACCTCGGAGCTCAACTCCCCGGGACACTGCCACAACCCCTAAATGACAGGAGGCACCAAGAACAATGTTCTTGTCACAAAACCATCGGAACGATTCCAAGATACCCGCGTGATCCTAATTTTTTTTTAGTGAAATTAGAGAAGAGAAGAGTCAAAACTCTACGTCAGGATGCCTTAGCAGAGCGATGAATGGACTAGGGAGTACAAAGAATTCCTAAACTCTCTGATATATATTTCCTAAATGACTCAAAACATTTTTCTAGACTCAACTCGTCCGCTAATTCGATCAAGCAGTGGGGGCTACTAAGGTCGGGGAAGGCTCTGATTACCAACTTGTAACACCCTCGATGCGGATATATCTCCCACGTGTCAAAGCACGACTTAGAGGCATAACCGCATTGAAAGCAATGTCGCAAGTGAGGTAATCTTCACACAACCCATGTAATACATAAGGGAAAAGATACATAGTTGGCTTACAATCGCCACTTCACACAAATACATGAATAAAGCATTACATCAACCAGTACTATCAAGGTCCGACTACGGAACCAAAATAAAAGAAGACCCCAAATGCGACAAGGTCCTCGATCGACCTCAACTGGGCTCCACTACTGATCAACTAGAGCGAAACAACACAAAGGACACGATCTTCATTGAGCTCCTCCCGAGCTTGGTTGCGTCACCTGCTCGGCATCATCGGCACCTGCAAGCTGGTTTTGGAAGTATCTGTGAGCCATGGGGACTCAGCAATCTCGCACCCTCGCGATCAAGACTATTTAAGCTTATGGGTAAGGTAAAGGTATGAGGTGGAGCTGCAGCAAGCGACTAGCATATATGGTGGCTAACATACGCAAATGAGAGCGAGAAGAGAAGGCAAAGCACGGTCGATAAAAGTATGATCAAGAAGTGATCCTAGAACAACCTACGTCAAACATAACTCCAACACCGTGTTCACTTCCCGGACTCCGTCGGAAAGAGACCATCACGGTTACACACGCGGTTGATGTATTTTAATTAAGGTCAACTTCAGGTTTTCTACAACCGGACGTTGACAAATTCCCATCTGCCCATAACCACGGGCACGACTTTCGAAAGTTCGAATCCCTGCAGGGGTGTCCCAACTTAGCCCATGACAAGCTTTCACGGTCAACAAAGGATATTCCTTCTAGCGGGAAGACCCGATCAGACTCGGAATCCCGGTTACAAGACATTTCGACAAGATAAAACTAAACCAGGAACACCGCCCGAATGTGCCGACAAATCCCGATAGGAGCTGCACATATCTGTTTCTCAGGGCACACTCAGATTATCCTAGGTACGGGTAGGCCAGTCCAGAGTTGCCCCTGGTGGCCACCGACAGCTTACAGGTTGGACCAACACTCAGAGGACACTGGCCCGGGGGGGTTAAAATAATGATGACCCTTGAGTCTGCAGAACCCAAGGGAAAGAAAAGGCTAGGTGGCAAATGGTAAAACCAATGTTGGGCATTGCTAGAAGAGTTTTATTCAAGGCGAACTGTCAAGGGGTTCCCATTATTACCCAACCGCGTAACGAACGCAAAATCTGGGAACATAACACCGATATGACGGAAAATAGGGCGGCAAGAGTGGAACAAAACACGAGGCATAAGGCCGAGCCTTCCACCCTTTACCAAGTATATAGATGCATTAATTAAATAAGAGATATTGTGATATCCCAACAGGTAAACATGTTCCACCAAGGAACAACATCTCCATGTTCCAACAAGGAAGAAACTTCAATCTTCACCTGCAACTAACAACGCTATAAGAGGGGCTGAGCAAAGCGGTAACATAGCCAATCAACGGTTTGCTAGGACAAGGTGGGTTAGAGGCTTGGTTCAACAATATAGGAGGCATGATAAGCAAGTGGTAGGCATCGTAGCATAGGCATAGCAAAAGAGCGAGCATCTAGCAAGCAAAGATAGAAGTGATTTTGAGGGTATGATCATCTTGCCTGAGACCCCGCAAGGAAGAAGAACGAGTCCATGAAGAAGACGAATGGATGTAGACGAACGGTTCCTCACAAACATGACGTTATCGGAACCAACCCGAAGAAGCAACACCGGAAAGAAGCAAAAACACAGTAAATAACCACGACATGAACATGGCATGATGCACAACCAAGTATGATGCATGTCCGGTTTAATGAGGCATGGCATGGCAAAGTGCACAAAGAATCCTACAAATTAAGTGGAGCTCAATATGCAATAGGTTGCATATTGACGAAACACCACATGACGTATTTAGTTCGATCTTGTTTATGTACCCAACAAATTTAAATGTTTTTAAACATGGCAAGAGGTGAGGCAAAATAAGACTACACATCTAGTCAAGGTTAAATGAGGCCGGAAGCAACGAACAACAAATCCGGAAACTCCTCATGTGCATATTTTAGGTTTCGTACTGTTCTGCCCTAAACATAATTTTAGGGTTGTTAAACATGCAAAACAAGTACACCATGTTAAACTAGGCATTTTTCTACCCCATTTACATATAAAGAGTATTAAATTCGGAGTTACGGTTGTTTAGTTATGACATAAATCATTTTAACATGGCATAGGAGCAAATTTAACCAAACCGCATTTTAAACATCTTAAACATAGATGAAAGTTGGATATTATTAAACTAGACAAAATTCTAGACATTTTACATATTTAAAACATTTTAATCCGATGCATGGTTTATGAGTAATTATATGCATGATCTAGGTGGACTTTTCTGCAAAACAGGCAGCATCTGGAAAATTAGGAAAATCGCTGGACAAAAAAAAAACATGTAACGGGCTGGATCTGGAATAGAGCTGGGGAGTTGCTCACATTGGGCCTCGGGCTGTTCAGAGAGGAGACCGGCTGGTGGAGAGGCTGGGCCTCAACGTCTTGCTGGGCCACGAAGAAGCACAAGTCGAGGCCAGCCCAGGCACTCGATCGGGATGCAGTGGCGGTTGGCGCGCTGCTGTAGCTGGGCTTCGCGTGAAGGAGGGAGCTGGGCCTCCGGCCTTGCGGCTGGGCCGGTCGCTGCCAGGCTGAGGAGGCTCGCTGGGCCTTGGAGGCGCGGGAGGGGTGGCCCAGGCGATCGACGGGGAGGGAGCGGTCGATCTGGAATCGGTCAACGAAGGGCAGGGACGCTGCACTCTGCTCGTTTCTGAAGGAAAACGGCAGCAACAGGTAAACAGCGGCGCGATCGTTGCCTCCCAGAGATGGTGGTGGAGCAAGGACGAGGCGGCACTGGAAGCTCACACGGGCTTCCATGGTGCGGGACACGGGGCGGCGAAGGAGCGGGAGGCTGACGAGGTCCCGTACGGGCGGCTTCGCGGATCCATCAGAGACGAACGGGTGACGGCGCACATGGCTGGACGACGGCAAGGCATGCTCGGGGAAGGAGCACGGCTGCGATGACGCGGGTCTCAGTGAAGCAGGGGCGCGGGACTTGGCGACGAGGAGCTCCGAGTTGGCGGTCCATGGAGGTTCGCTGCTGCGGCTGTCGATGGCGATCCCCTGCTCACAGAAAGAGAGAAAAGAAGGGTGATGAGAGAAGGAAACAGAAGGAGCCCGGGAAGATGAAGAAGAAGCAGGCATCCACGCTCATCTTGCTAGCTGATTCGATCCCTGGCGGCGGCGCCGGACGACGAGGCGAGGAGGAGGAGCACGGGAAGGCTCGGGGCAGGGGCTTGAGGACGAGCGTGCTGCGGGAGGAGGTTGCGGGATTGGGTGGATCCAGCCGAGGAGGAGGTTGGCCCGATGCTGAAAACGAGGGAGTTGGTCAGGATCGGCTGGGAATGGGTGGATGGATCTAGGAGGATCCCGATGGGGATGGTGAGTGGGTGGCGGCGGAGAGGAGAGGGATTTGGTGGATGGGACAATGTCCCTAGATTTTAGGGTTTGCCCTGTATATATAGCAAGCCGTTTAGGTTTAGGGTAAAAGGTCCCTCCGATCTTAATCGGACGTTCCCGGATAAATATGATAGGGAGATCAAATAATAAAGCAGAGATGTTTTGTAGACGTTTGGGGATGATCCGGATCCAACGGTAACGACTGTCCGGGTCGGGTCCGGGACAGTTTCGGACGTGCATGTGAGGGGTTCGAAGCACTGTGCAGAGAGAGTTTCAGGGCCTGACGGTTGTCAGCGGACTGTGCAGACGGGCTCGAGCTGAGAGAAGAGAAGAGAGAGAGACCCGGCGACTGTTTCCGGAGATCGAAAACGTCCGACGTTTTGACCGGCTACTATTGCCGCTATATTTATCCGTTGGGGCGTCAAACGGACTCCGAATGCGATGAAACTTGGCAGGCGGCCTACCTACAACATAAAAACACCGCACACCAACTTTCATCCCATTCCGAGAACATTTTCCGGACACTTATAAGATACTATTTTGGACATGCCGCGGGCGCATGCAAGTGTGTCTGGGCTCAGAACGGACAACAGACGAAACTGGGGAAACCCGGACGAATGCAAGTTTTAAAATATGATGATGCAATGCACATGATGACATGATGAGATGCAACACACAAGCAAATGACATGACAACGACAGCGAAAACTGGAAGACACCTGGTACATCGGTCTCGGGGCGTTACAAATGTGGTGCTTAGTTAATGTTGGTTCATTTATTGTGGTGTTTAGTTAACTGCTTGGTTCAATTCTGCAATGCGATGTCCAATTGTCGTGGGTAGAATTTTGTATTGTTGTGCATGTGAGGAATAAATCGAATTTGGCTGCACTTAATACATGAGAAACATATACAAGTGCTATATTTCATAGTTCTTAATCATGCTTGGTTTGGATAAATGGGTTTTCCGTGTTGCTTGAATTAATCTGATGAATTTGCAATGTGCTTATTTTTCATCAACATATTTTACTGATAGCATGCGAACCCTTACTTAACCTGATGACTAACTACCTTATATGTGTTGCAGGGAAACAATGGGAAGCACTGAGGTTTACAATCGAGGTTAGCACGTGCATGGTCCATTGTCTAATAGCACATTATTGTGCAATTGCAGGAACCATTCTAATATTTAGGTTTTTAACAATTTGCTCTTGCGCATGTAGGTCTTGCTGTGAGAGGTTTTGACCCACTGTTCGACCCTTTTTGCATATGGGGAAATGAGTTGTCCATGAATATCAGTCAAGTCAAGAAACTCATAAAGATTGTTAGGATAAATAAATTAGCGACAAAAAACAACATGATCTTTGTCTACACAATGAAGAAGACATCAGTTCACTACAGGATGGTACTAATTATTATACCTTGCCTTTTTTATTCCTTTGCCCCATTTCCAATATAGAGAAGATATTTATGCACATCCTTGTTTCTAGGCCTTTCCAAAGCAGTTCACTGATGATTAGCTCTCAAACCACCTGTATGGTCTGGAGGCGAGGAAGGTATTCATACAACACCCATGGTTCAATATTGAAGTGTTCCTGAAGAGGACAAAGGATGGACGGTCAATCATCCACATGCACTGGTCTAAAGTTACAAAGACCTTCAACATCAATGAAGGCTCAATATTCGCCTTCTGCTTTAGCAGTTTTCCAGATGAGATACATCTGTCTATGTACCGTCTATGATGCTAATTTTGAAAGGTTATAGATGTTGCATGTGAAGCTTGGTCCTGGTGTAGTGGTGTAATGGGGTAGCTGAGTGCTGAAGCTATATGATGTTGTACTCTGATGTATTTCAATTATGAAAATGAAATATATCGTGTGCTTAATACGAAATGTCAATTAGAGTAATAAATGGATTATGATTAATTGGATAATTATCCTGCTGATGGCGAATTAGCCTGCTAACTGGGGTTTTCTATTGCGAACGGTTGTTGAGAAAAATACCTCAAGCAACACACACAATTTCTAGGAATAAACCGTGTTGGATCAATGAACAATCACACATGACTTTCTCTTGAAAACTGTTTGTGCTAGGCCACCTTGCGCAAACGTTTACCACATAAAAACTGTGTGTGATGGAGAGCCTTTGCCACACAGTTTCTTCTGACCGTGTGTGATACATTCAATAACGCAAATGATTTAACGGGGAAAAATGTTTGTGATGTACCTGTGAACGGAAATGTTTTCCTTGGAGCGATTGTGTGGGATGTACATACAAATGGAAACGTTTGGCGAGGACCGACTGTGTGGGATGTACTTGCGACCGGAAACAATTTTGCCGTATAATTGTATTTTTTAGCTCTATTGTACATATTCCCGTATTTGAGCGCTCGCCGGTCGCACACGATCTCATTTTGCCAAGCATGTGTGCCAGGAGGGCATATCCCCGACGGTTTCTGGGTCGTGTGGGAAGGACCCCCCTATCGCCCACACTCACTTGGCGATGGTTCCAAATGCCGTTGTGGAAAGGGGTTAAAAACCATTTGTTTAGGAGCTCGCTGTACTAGTGCCAGCTAATTCATGTATTTCAAGAAAGTGCAAATGGGCTAGGATTTCTTAGAAAATATTAAATGGGCCGCATTGACGTGAAATTATTTGTTCACCCAGCCCAGCAAATAGACTGTACATTCTAGAAAACATGGGTTAAATATATGCCACATTTTTGCAGGCTAACATGTGGGCCAATAGGCCGAAGCCTAAGCAGGGCGTTGTCAACTTGGTCAACAAATGATTATGACATCCACAACCATTGGATTTATGTTCAACGGCCGGCATGCACCTTCAATCTCTCGTCTTCTTCCTCCAGCATCGCTGGGACCGCGTGGTCCGGCCTCCGGCAGCTAGCGGCTCTACTTAGCACGCATCGCTGCGAAGGGCTACCCCACCGCCAGCCAGGCTATCCCTCCACCCCTCCACACCTCCTGTTATTCTCCACCGACTGTAGACCCACACCGCACCAGAACCATTCATAACCCTTGTACTCCTCTCAATCTGCGACTCCACTACCGTGTCTTCCCATCTCCGGGTCGTTCCCGTCCGGGGCCTCACCGTCGTCCACCGCCTCGCTGCACTCGGGGCGGCGTGGTAAACAAACGTGAGTCATCGAAAGAGGACTATACGTGGAGAGCCTGAAGGCTAGGACCCACAAGGTCCATGGTCGCACGCATGGAAAGTTCCTTCTTATTAAGCTGAAAAAATGTTTCCTCCCCCTGACAGCTGGGACCCACCGGCTGTATCTTCGCACGGAAGGAAGTGCCTCCTTGTTATGCAAAAAAACTATTCCTCCCGTTGACAGCTGGGACCCATCAAAATTTGGTGGCTGAGTTGTGGGCCTTGTAAGCAGACGTGTACGCAGGGCTTTGTCAACTTAATCAACAAATGATTCTAGCAGATGGACCGTTGGATGTTAATCCTGTCAGATCACGGGTTCCGGATAACCCTTGAGGTTCGAGCTCTGGGATGCGCGTGAAGTTCTTTCCCTCCTTCTGATATACGCCCTAGCTCGCTAAGGTCTCGCGGACGAACTCGACGCACTCGCAATACAGAGACACAAGGTTTATACTAGTTCGGGCCACCGATGTGGTGTAATACCCTACTCTAGTGCTGTGGTGGTGGATTGCCTCTTGGGCTGATGATGAACAATACAAGGGGAAGAACAGCCTCCTGAGGTTGAGGTGTTCTTGTGCTTGGTGTGCCAAGGGTTGGCCTTTGATCAGATCCTATCTCCTTCTTCCATCTCTCCCTTTCTAGGTGGTGGCTAGTTCTACTTATATAGGCCCTGGTCCTCTCCCCAAATATTGAGCGGGAAGGGAGCCAACAACGGCGGCCAATTTGAAAGGGGACAACTAGTACAAGCTATCCCGACAAAAGGTGGTCTTCTCCTGCCAAAGGTTCTGGTGGTGACGCCGTCCTGGGCTCCATGGTGATCTCCATCCCGCCGTCCTTCTGGTCTTGGTCTTGTTGCACCGATATGGAAACCTTTGCCTAATGCCTCGGTACTCCATGCCTGCACTTGCCTCCTTAGCACCAAAGAGGAAACAAGGACGCTGCGTGCGCTGGCGCCCGCCTGGCACCCGTCTGGTGTCGATCGTCATGGCTCACATCACGAGAGCCTCGCGAGGTTCGCCCCGCCTTGACATCTCCGCTCCTCGCGAGGCAGCCTGATGAGGCCGCTCCTGATGAGGTCTTGCGTCGTCCGCCTCCTGAGGCTTGGCACCTCGCGAGGGTCTTGAATGCCTTGTTGATGATGATGGGCCATACAGACCTGCCAGCACAGCCACGCCATGGGCTGCAGGCAGGCAAGTCTGGGACCCTCATTCCCAGAACGCCGAAAGTAGCCCCCGGGCCCAAGGCGCGCTCGGGCTTGGCTTCGAGGCGAAGGCAAAGGATCAAGCACGGAGCACTGCGGGCCCCGAAAGCCTGCGGCGTTGGTTGACGCGTGGCGGTTGATTGGTCGTGTGCGTCTCCGCTTCCCCACGTTGCCTCGGCAACTGCCTGACTTGATGAGTCCCTGCGACATGCAAGGAAATCATCATTACTTGTGATCGTGGGAGGCGCCGGTTGGCCTTCTTCCGCTATAAATGGGAAGGGGGGCGGGCCCATCTCTTCTTGGTTCGTTTGCTTCTTCCTCCATGCTCCGCTGCTAACAGCAATGGCCCCCATCCAAAGGTTCTCTGCCGAAGAGAAAGGAAAGGCCCCCCATGATGATCCAGAGCTGCTTCCGCCGAAGAAGAGGTCAGTTCACCGTTGCTACGAAACGGCGATGCAAGTGGTGACGAGGCCCTGGTGCGAGCGGCCTCCTCCAGGTATCCGCCACCCTTGTACGCACGAGCTGGGGGCTCAAGAGGGCGGAGCGACGAGCGGTGCCGCCCGCGCTGCGGCCGTGGTCGCCGCACCGCGGGGACACACGCCATCCCCCCAATGGTCCATGCCGCGGACTCGTCGCGTGAGTTCGTGCTGTGGGAGGCGATGCCACCAAGCACCTGGATACGCCTCCCACCGTTCTTCGCCACCGAGGTGCTGCCGAGGGGTGTTTGCGAACTTTGGCTGAAGCATGCTGACTGCAACGCCCCAGCAACCGGTGCGGAGATTGGAACCGTTGCCTCCGGGAAGATCTTCATGACCCGAGGCTGGGGTGAGATTGCCCGGGTTTGCTGCGTGGAGGGCGCCCTCGTGATCCACTTCGAGTACGATGGCGCCTTCGTGCTGTTCTTCAAGGTCTTCAACGAGGAAGGCCGCCGCCTGGAGTGCTGCCCTGAAGGAAGTCACCAGGACGATGTCGCGGCGGGCGCGTGACCCTCCACTAGTCTTGCCTGCAGATCCTCCAGCGACAACGACGACTCGCGGTTGTCCAGCGACTCTCTTGAGCTCTTGAAGTCTGCGGAGACGAGCAACGACAACTACGTGTCGCCTAGCTCCCGCCGAGCCTGGAGCAGGGCCACGACGTCCAGCCGCCGCCGCCGCCGATCTAGATGGGGTCGGCGCCGGCCTCCTGTGGCCCACTATTGATGATGGTGTCCGCCACGGGAGGGTGTAGATAGGATTCCTCTTAGTTATCGTTCTGGTTCCCTGCGAAGGATCATGAAGTACCCTGTGGGGGCGTGTAAAGGGTCTATAATGTCTTTTGCATATATATGGTCCTTGTTATGGAATTGCGTAGGCACATATCCTACCGAGGCTCGACCTCCCCTTTCCAATCCTGCGGCAGCTTGATGCTCTACGCTGACAGGTCCCGGTCCCCAGGCAGGCTGCAGCCGTCGTTGGTATGCCAGGTCGCGATGCCATGGTCAACGCCAGGAGGTGAGCGGCCTGAGGTCCAGTAAGAGCTTCTGAGGCGCGATGCTCAGGAGGTCCCCTTTAGCGCTCAAGAGGTTGCCTTAGAATGGGAAAGGAAGAGAGTATCGCCACAGTAGGGCAGCGGAAGGAGTAAGGCCCGCTTCGGCTCGGTCTCCCCATTCTATCCTTGTGACTGCTTGGTGCTCTATGCTGTCAGGTCCCGGTCTCCAGGCTGGCTTCAGCCATCGCTGGTATGCCAGGTCGCGATGCCGTGGTCAAGGCCAGGAGGTGAGCGGCCTGAAGTCCGGTAAGAGCTCCCGAGGCGCGATGCTCAGGAGGTCCCCCTTAGCACCCAAGCAACCATGAAGAGGCAAGAAAGGGAGGCGACATTGCTGCAATGAAACTGCTGCGAAGGTCTCGTGTTGTGGCGATAGGTGGGTTCCGTGTGTGAACTTATCTGGTCTGTCTGGAGTCTACTCCTTGTGGCACGCCCGAGCTTGTGCGTTGGTCGCTGTAGGGTAGCCATGACAGGCCCGGGTGGGTTTCCCCCTCGCCTTCATGCTCTTCTTGGTGCTCTGCGTCCTCGAGCGAGGTCAGCCGCCGCTGGTATGCCAGATCATGATGCCGTGGTCAAGGCCGGGGGGTGAGGGCTGGAGAGCCAGTAAGAGCTCTAAGACGCGATGCTCAGGAGCCCCCCTTTCAACGTGCAAGCGAATCGCATCAGAGAAGAAGGAGAGTCCGTGGTACCGCCCGCCATGGTCCTCAGGAATCCCCTGCAAGTTAACGCGAAGAAGGGCGCCGGACCGCTGGTTTGCTTCTGGAGCGGGCGAGGGGACTCCCTACTGCGGAGAGCCCCCGGGGCGTGTACATCCCCACCCTGACACGTGGCTGGCATGGTAGGGTTTAGCGAGGTGTGGCTAGGCACTCGTGATCTAGCGCGAGACTCACGAGGTCCTACCTCAAGGTGGGTTGCGCCTGGTCTCAGCCCTTGTTTATTGTCTTGGTCCCGCGAGATGGTCAGACAACGCAAAAGGGGCCCCGAAGAAGGGTGCCGGTGCGCGGCCCCTGTAATGGGCAACAATCAAGCAAGTGATATCTATAGGTAGGTTAAGCATGAAAGGCAAATCAGCTTGGGTAAATGCAGAAAGATACATGCCACCGGGTCAGGCCTGAGCGGCTTGGGGATGATTCAGCTCGAGGGGCGCCCCCAACAGGGTAAACTGAAGGCATAAGCAAAAGAGATACATGCCATAGGGACGGACCCACACGTCCTGGGAATAATGCAGCCCGAGGGGCGCTCCCAGCTAAACGAACTTGGAAAATGTCACCTGGTTCTGTCGACGAAGGAGAGTTGGTGCAGCTGAAGGCACGCGGCGAAGGGGTCGTTCCTCACGAGCCACCGGGGCCCTGAGCCTCGGGAGGCTCTGGGGCTCAGGTGGTTCCTTGAGGACCGTCTCCATCTCTGCCAGGACGGCGTGGTGCCTGGCCTCCTAAGCCGTCAGGACACACTACATGTTGCGCTGATAGGTTGACGACATGCTTGGCAAGCCGAAGGGCATGCGAACATAACTGTGTGGTGGACCCTCGCAACGGCCCACGCACGAAGGCCAGAAAAGCTCCTGAGATGCGGCCCTGTTGAGCCCCAGTACGTCGACATAGACGCGGCAGCCCGACATCCTCGCCTGTATGGGGAGCTGCGCCTCGTGAGCGGCGGTCACCGCACATGGCCCTTGCGTCTTGCAGTTCCTGGGTAGTATTGGTGATGAACTCTTGAGCAGTGGGTGCTCCTTGCCTTGTGTTCTCCTGAGGGAAATGTGCCGCGAAGCACACCTCCAAGTGGTGCCCGAGCGCCTCCCTCGTGATGTTGGCAAGGTCTGAGGCCCTCCAGAAGAGAGAGCCCGAGCCCTGCCCGAGGAGGGCGCTGGGCGCGCCTTCCTATGCGACGGAGGGAGGCGCCCCTGGAGCGGGCATTGATCCTGACGAGGTTCCAGCCATGACACCACCCTCCTGAGGTCCGGCATGGTGCAACTGCTTCTTCTTCTGGGGGATGGTCTCGGGAGGATCCTCGCTCTTGCTTTCGGGGTCATCGATTGCGACAGCTTGAAAGGCGCGCTCGAGGGATCACACCGCATCCCTCTCTTCGCACGGGACCGTGATGATTCTGCCGCTTCTTGGCATCTTCAGGACATTGTAACCGTGGTGTGTCACCGCCATGAACTTGGCCAGGGCTGGATATTCGAGGATGGCGTTGTATGGCAGACGGATGTGCGCGCCGTCAAAGTTGATGAGCTCGGTGCAGTAGTTCTTGCATTCCCCAAAGGTGAGAGGGAGGTGGACCTGCAAAACCGGTGTGCTGGAACCGTCGGTCACTCGTGAGAAAGGCTTGGTAGGCTGAAGCTGCTCATATGGCACTTGGAGGTTGTCAAGCGTGTCGACAGACATGCCATTGAGCCCTGCACCGCCGTCAATGAGGGTCTTGGTAACTTGCACGTTGCTGATGACTGGTGAACAAAGCATCGGGAGGGCGCCAGCGGTGGCTGCGCACTTGAGCTGATATGCCGAGCTGAAGGTGATGGCGCACTGGGACCACCTAAGCGGGTGCGTGGTCTCGAGCTTGGGGAGGACTGCATTCACCTCACGAGCGAACTCTTTGAAGCTACGCTGCGAGGCTGGGGCCTGTGCACTGCCCAAGATGGAGGCGATCGTGCGCGGCTCCTGGAAGCCCCCAGCCCCTCGTCTTGATGGTGGTCGTCATTCCTTCTTGGTGGCGGCGGCAGCGGGGGAAGACTGGCGTTGCCCTGAGGGTGATCCTCACAAGGCTGGTCCCTCCAGGCGCCCTCGCGAGGATGATCCTGCCAGCGGTCCTCACGAGGCCTGTCGCGCCACTCCCGGCACGGACCAAGGTGGTGCCAGCGTCCGCCTCCACGTCCTCCTCCTTGGCCGTAGCCCTGGTCGCTGTGCTCGGGGCGTCGACCGAAGCGTCCTTCACGAATGGCTTTGAGTTCTTGACAGTCACTGGTGTTGTGGGTGTTCAGGTTGTGGAAGGCGCAGAATGGTCGACTGTTCTTGGACGACTCGGGCTGGTCTCTGCCTCACTTGGTATCCAGCTCCGCTGCGAGCACAACTGCTTCCTTGCGCTTCACGTCCTTGGCCTTGGCCTTCTTCTCCTCTGCGTCCGCAGCTGGCAGCTCGCGGAGGGAGAGGTGCCCCTCCTCAGCTCTCGCACACTTGGTCGCCAGGTTGAATAGCTCCTGAGATGTGCACAGCTCCTCGTGGATAGCGTGCTCCTCCTTCATCTTGATGTCGCGAACACCGTCAGAGAATGCGGAGATGATGGCCTCGTCTGTAACCTTGGGGATCTTGAGGCGAGTGTTGTTGAATCACTTGATGTACTTTTGGAGGGTCTCTCCCGGTTGTTGCTTGATGCAGCGCAGGTCACCCGCAGCCGGCGGGCGGTAGCGAGTGCCCTGGAAGTTGGTGACAAAGCGGTTGCGCATCTCGTCCCAAGAGGAGATTGAGCCTTGCGGCAGGTTCATGAGCCAGGAGCGGGCACCATCCTTGAGAGCCATAGGAAACCAGTTCGCCGTGACTTTCTCGTCGCCGTTGGCCACTTCGATGCTTAGCTCGTAGAGCTGCAGGAACTCCGCGGGGTCGGGGGTGCCGTCATAGCAAGGAGGCAGATCCGGCTTGAACTTGCCCGGCAGGCGACGCTACGCATCTCGGGGGTGAAGGCGCGGCAGCCGGCCGTGGTCGTCGGGGCCCGTCTCGGAGGTGGAGCTTGGACTTGATGAGGCCCGCGCGCCGCCACCGTGGGTAGCGCGCGGGCTTGGCGAGGCTGCGCGGGGAGCGCTGGTGCAGCTTCTCGCGGCCGAGGAATCTCTTGGCAGCTTCTCTCTTCGCGCGCAGGCACCGGGCGTAGTGGATCTCGCCGCGGGGCCGCGCGCCTTGGCACCAAGGAACCGTCTTAGGGCAGAGGTGGTGGAGGTGCTCCACGAGCCACGTCGTCTATCGCTGGAGGAGGGCGAGGCAGAGAGGGGGATGGCACCGGGGAGCCCCTGCGGCCCAGACAAACTCGGCGACACGGTCGAGCCAGTCCTCGTAGAGGTCGTCGATCGGGCGGTAGCGCAGGAGCTTGTTCGCCATGAGGAGCGTGGCCTGCGCGTCCATGGGAGCGCGACGTGCGTGGGACGAGGAACTGGCCGGGGTCAGCGATGGGGTGGCGGTGCGGCCGTCCTGCCGCACCGATGGGTGCAGCGAGGAAGCTTGCTGCTTGTTCCCCGCCGGGCCGGTTACGCCGTTGGCGGCAGGCGACGGGGAACGACGAGGTGGCTCGCCGACGGGAGCGGTCTGAGAAACGCCGGCAGTGAGGGCAGCCCGGCATTCAGCTCGAGCGCGGCGAGCGTCTGCCATGGAGACGACAGAGTGACGGAGTGCCGGCCGACGGAAGGGAAGCTACGGCACACCCCTACCTGGCGCGCCAAATGTCAGATCACGGGTTCCGGCAAACCCTTGAGGTTTGAACTCTTGGGTGCGCACGAAGTTCTTTCCCTCCTTCCGATCTATGCCCTAGCTCGCTAAGGTCTCGCGGACGAACTCGACGCTCTCGCAACATAAAGACACAAGGTTTATACTGGTTCGGGCCACCGATGTGGTGTAATACCCTACTCCAGTGCAGTGCTGGTGGATTGCCTCTTGGGATGACGATGAACAATATAAGGGGAAGAGCAGCCTCCTGAGGTTGAGGTGTTCTTGTGCTTGGTGTGCCAAGGGTTGGCCTTTGATCAGATCCTACCTCCTTCTTCCATCTCTCCCTTTCTAGGTGGTGGCTAGTTCTACTTATATAGGCCCTGGTCCTCTCCCCAAATATTGAGTGGGAAGGGAGTCAACTGTCGGATTTAGGGTTCCGGTAGACCCTTGAGGTTCGAACGCTGGGTGCGCGCGGAGCTTTCGTCTCCTACCTACCTGCACCCCTCCGCCTTGCTAGGATCTAAACTAAGGAAAGAACAACACAAGAGACACAGGGTTTATACTGGTTCGGGCCACCGTTGTGGTGTAATACCCTACTCCAGTGTGTGGTGTGGTGGATTGCCTCTTGGGCTGATGATGATGAACAATACAAGGAAGAACAGTCTCGCGAGGGTTTGTTCTTGGCTGGGGCGATGAACTGGTGGGAGGAGCTCAGTCGCCCTTCTCTCTCTCTCTCTCTCTCTCTCTCTCTCTCTCTCTCTCTCTCTCTCTTTCTTTTTGCCCACAGTCCTCCCTCCCCTGTCTAGCGGGTGGCCGGTCCTATTTATAGGGGCCCTGGTCCTCTTCCCAAATATCGAGCAGGAAGGGAGCCAACAATGGCGGGCTAATTTGAAGGGGGACAACTAGTACTAGCTATCCTGACAAAAGTAGTCTTCGCCTGCGCAAAGCTCTGGTGATGACGCCGTCTTGGGCTCCACGGTGACCTCGATCTCGTAGTCCTCCTCGTCTTGGTCTCGTTGCACTGAAATGGCAACCTTTGCCTGATGCCTCGGTACTCCGCGGCTGCGCTTGCCCCCTTTGCACCAAAGAGGAAAGGAGGACACTGCGCGGGCTGGCACCCGCCTGGTGCCCTTGGTCGTCATGGCTTGCGTCATGGGCACCTCGTGAGGTACCCCGCCTTGGTCTCTCCGCCTCCTCGTGAGCCAGCCTGACGAGGCCGTGCCTGAGGAGGCTCTGTGTCGTCCGCCCCGCGAGGCTTGGCCCCTCGCGAGGGTCTTGGGTTTGTGTTGCTGAAGATGGGCCGTGCTGGGCCCCCTTTTGAGCCACGCCGCAGGCCGCAGGCAGGCAAGTCTAGGGACCCACGTTCCCAGAACACCGACAGTAGCCCCCGGGCCCAAGGCGCGCCCAAACTTGGCCGTGCAGGGAGGCGGAAGGGCAAGGGCGAAGCGCCGCGGGCCCTAACAGCCTGCGGCCTTGGGCGCCGCGTGGCGGCTGATTGGACGTGGGCGGCACTGTTCCCCCACGCCCTCCTTATTTTGCGCCATGCTAGGCGGACCCGTAGCTGTACACAGCCGTTCCCCTTTTTGGTTGCTCGTGCGCCCTCTGTCCTTCCTCCGCTCGAACTCCGGTTTCTGTTCTCAACTCAATCTTGAACCTTCCTCCACCCTTCCCCTCGCCATGGCTCCGATGAAGAAGGAAAGAGGGAAGAAATCTGTGTCTCCGCCTTCCCCACCGCCGTTGGCGGCCCCCGTCAAGGGCCCGGGCAAGGTCAGCTTGGCCCTGGCCACCATCTTCAATGAATGCGGGAGGACGACAGCCTGGCCTGCGTCCCACTTCTCCATCAATAGGATAGCCACCGAGGTCCCGTATTTTGCCGACGCCCTGTGGGCGGGTCTGGTTCCTCCTTTTTCTGATTTCTTCAATGCCGTGCTTTCCCATTATCAGATCCACATGATGCATCTGGGTCCTGAATCCATCACTCTCCTTTCGGTCTTCGCCTTTGTTTGCGAGGCTATGATGGGCATCCTTCCTTCGATTGCCTTGCTGCGCCACTACTTCTCGCTGCGCCTTGTTGACCCTACCCAATGTTGGGCGTGTGTGAGCTTCGTTGCAGCGCCTGAGATGGCGGCCTCTGGGATTGACTTCAAGCTCCCTCCGCCCACGGCTGGGTTCCGAGAGCGGTGGCTGTATGTGGATGCTGGGGTGCCCAGCCCCCTGCTGTCAGAGCCAACTTCACCTGTTGTCCCCAATTCGGGATGGGGCCAGGAGACGCTTGAGAGCACCCGACTCATCTTCGTCTGGCACCGCTTCGCGTTCTTGAGGTCGCTTGGCGCGACAGCGCCCAAGGTGGTGAAGGAGTTCCTGCTACGCCGTGTTGCTCCTGTCTAGCGTCACTCCCGCCGGATGTGGGCCTTCAACGGGCGCGATGATCGTATGAGGCTCCAGGAAGAGGACCTGACGCCTAAAGTACTGAGGACGGCGCTCTTGACCCTGACGGGGGACCCCAACCCTGGCAGTATCCAGTAGGGAGGGGCCTTGCTGTACCTCTGCCAGAGCGGGGGCGATTTCGTGAGGCAGATGCCTATCTTCGATGAGTGGGGGCCATGCCCCGCTGGCCTTCAGGGGCCTCGCAAGAACCCAGTGGTGGTGACTGCCCTTCCAGTCGGCCAAGGCGACTCTTCCTCAAGTGGCGGAGCAGGGAGGCACGAGGCGCCAGAGGCCGAGGGGGCTCCCGGCGGGGTGACAGCGCTGGGCGAGGCTCATGAGGAAGCAGTTATCGGGGCCCGTGCCACCGAGGCTGAGGGTGACAAGCAGCTGCCTCCGCGCCTACGATCGAGGCCACTGAGGCTCCGGTGGCTTCTCTTGGCGAGGCGATTGGCGGCGCACGTCAGGCAGGCGCCCGTGATGCAGATTGCCTTGACGCTCCATCTTCGTCGCTGGTTGATCCCTGCACCCTACTCTTAGGCCGCTTCCGCATGGACTTTGAGGCCCTCCGGAAGAGAAGGGAGGCCCTGGGCGACAATTACCCTTGTCGCCTACTGAAGCATAGGAAGTACTTCGCCACTGACGAGTAAGCCTTCTCCTTTCCCAGCTCTCGATCCTTCTGTTGCTCTTACTGACCATTGCTCCGCAGGCCCCTTCCAGCCGAGCTTGCGGAGACGGCTGAGGAGCCGTCCCCCTTGGCCTCGCCCCCTCCACCGTCCTCAAGTGCTCCAAACAGTGGAGCCCTTGTGGTGAGGGCGATCGATGAGGCGAGCCGTCCTGAGGCGTATTGTGGCCCCACGCGCCTCGCGATCCTTCGCGGGCCTTCTTGTGGCATAACCAGCCTGCCGTGGGCTTCTCGCTTGGTCGTGGACTGCGATTGGCTGAGGCGCTTCCTGCGCTCTTCACCTGGGGACGGGCTGGCCCCAGGCCGGGCTTCTGACGCGGCGTGCCCGGCCGTCGCGAGGGTGCCAGCACCCAGCCCCCAGCCCAGAGGGGGAGTGCTGACTCGTGGCCCCCGACGCTTGCTTGGGGCAGATGGTGGTGTGGAAGACGTGCTTGAGAGCGCTCGGGAGCGTCGCGCCCTTCGCCAAGGATTCCTTCGGAGGGCGGCTGACGCGGTAAGCCTGCTTGGAGAGGAGCTTGCTGATGAAGACACGCGCCTTGAGGCCGAGGGCCTGCGCCTGGCTGTAGAGAGGCGCGAGCTGGAGGACACCATCGCCCTCGCGTGCCGTCAACGCGATCTTGATAACGTAGAGGCCAAGGCGTCGCTGGTGGCCTCTCGGGAGGCCCGATCTTGGGCCGCTGAGGAAGCTCGGGAGGCTGACCGGCGGAGAACGGTGGCGGAGGAGCAGGCTCGAGAGCTCATGGCCTGGTGCCACTCGCTGGAGGAGCAGGTGGAGCTGCGCGAGGCAGCCCTCGCGTCGATGAAGGTGGCCTCCGACGACTCAGCAGAGCTCCAGAAGCGTGAGGAGGCGCTGACGCTGGAAGCCGCCGAACGTACCCGTGAGTACGAGCGCCTGGAGACAAGGGAGCGCTTGGTGACGCAGGCGGAGGATGATGTTGCTGCATAGGAAGCCCGCGTCCTGGAGGAGGTCGGACGTCGAGTGGCGATGGCGCATTTGAGCCTCGAGCACGAGTTCAAGGAGAAGCTGGGGTTGACCCGGGCCGAAGCTGAAGGCAGGACTGCTGCCTTGAGGGCCAAGCTGGAGGAGGCGACACGGCAGGCCGACGCTTTCCGGGCCGCTCTTGAGGTGTCGCAAGGTGAGTTAACCGCCTCCCAGGCCGAGGTGCTCCTTCTCCGCCAGCGGGTGGAGGAGGCTGAGGTCGTCGCCGGCCAGAATGCGGACGAGATCCGTCAGCGGCGGATCCTGGAGCATGAGCACGGTCCCATGCTTGCCACGCTCCAGGAGAGAGCCAATGCAGCCTTGGGCAACATCTGCGAGGAAGCTTTTGGCGAGCCGCACACAGTCAACTATGCTGGCAATCTTCAGTTCTTCACTGACGTGGTGACGCAGCTGGAGGCGCGGTCGGTCAGGGCTGGCAGGTTGGTGGAGGAGAGGAGCCGCGCCCTGCTTGGGCGCGCCTTTTCTCGCATCTTCAGCCACCTCCGGAACATGGATCCCCACTTTGATTTTGACGCCGCCATCGCCCCAGTCCCCCAGGCCGTCCGAGGCGACCTGGCGCACTGGGTGGAAGACAATGTGGAGGCTCTTATCAGGGCCTTCACTTCGGACAACGACGATGCAATCGTGGCGGCCGTCGAGGGCGGCGTGGTGAACGGCCCTGACGCCGCTGACGGCGACGCGGACAGTGATGGCGGGTTCAGCGACGCCATAAACGGCTCGGGTGGAGCTCCTGAGAATGCATTGGGGGATTCATCTGACTGATTGTGCATCGCTCCTACTTCCTTACCCTGCATGAATAGAACTCATGTTTCGGCCTGATTGCAGTGAGAGCATTTTGAAGGGGGAGCCCCTTATGTAAAACTTGTGTTCATCGTATTAGTAGACGCGACATTGCCCATGCGCCCGCGCCAAGTGGTTGGCCCAAGCGACGCACTAGTCGGCTAGTTTACCTTTGTCCCGTGCTGGCCCTGAGGCAGCCTGTGGGAGGTTGTGGTGTCTTGAGTGTTCCCTGACTGGGTTCGTAGGATCTGCAGTAAAACACCCTCCTGAGAGGTCACGTCTGCAGCAGTCTGGGCTGCGTGCAAGCTAGGCCTGTCCCGGCTCGCGAGGGGCTCGCGAGGGGAGGCAGCTGAGGCAAAGCGGTAACCAAAACGTGAGAAATTGCTCGAACGAGACTAAGCACCCCTTCCCCGAACACACGCAAATCTCAAATTCGAATCCAACTTGAATCCAGCGGGGGAAAGCGACAACCAAAGGGAAGAGCAACGAAAGCAAACAAAAGGCCGCGTCCGCCACCTAGTCTAGTCTTGGACGTCTTCTCACCAGCGTGGAGCTAAGTGCTACCACTAGGCGTGGGAGGGAGCCCCATGGCCTGAGGCCGGCACCCCTGAGACTCCGGGGCATGTACAGCCCCACTCATTATTACGTGAGAGTGTCACGGGGCGGCGAGCTTCACAGGCACTGGGCCTTCTTCACAGGTGCTGGCCTTGCTTCATATCGCCAGATGAGGGCCCCGCCTTGCGCCACACTCTAGTGCCATCAACGACGACCGGAAACCAGGACGCCGCCGGTGGGGTAGAGCGGTCGCCAGCGGTTCCCCCGACGACCACGGGTCCTCCGCCGGGGGCAGGCTCTGAGGCACCTCCCCAGCGGAGGGCCTACCTCCTAAGAACACCTTGCTCCGAACGCCGCGGTGGTGATGTCGGATCCCGGCCCCTCTCCCGCAGCCCCCTGCGCCCTTCTCCCGAGGTTCAGGAGACTGTGGGAGCGGGGCAGCTGCTCGCTGTGGCGACCTGCACCTCCTGTGATCCATGGTTAGCGTATACCTGCTCCTGAAGAATTAGCGGTACCCGATAATCGTTTCCCCCAGCGCGGCCAGTAGGACCGTCCCGGGGCTCCCGGAAAGGCTCAGCTTATGGCGCCTCGTCCCCCAGCCTGGGCTGTGGAGCAAGCCTTGTTCGCTCTCGTGTGGGTGTCCTTGGTCCATCATGAGGGGCACGTATTCCTCCGGCGCCTTCATCCCGAATTCCACGCCGTAATGCCCCGCATGCCACGCGGTCCTACTTGACGCGCCCACCATGGGGTGGCAGCGCGGCCGCCCACTGGGGCCGCGGGTCGCGTCGAGTCCTTCTTCTTCGCGGACCGGGAGCGGGGGCAGCGCCGCCGCCGGTCCGGCGCTGACAGCTTCGCTGGCGTCGGAGTAGCCTTGGAGCCCGCGGGCGCGTGCGGAGCCCCTGCACGGGCCGCCCTGGGCTTGAGATGGGAGCTGGGTGGAGAAGGGGTGAGCCCCCGAGGCGGCGAAGCCCAGGAGCTCTGCCACTCGCTCCAGCAGCACGTCGTGGCCGCCCTCCAGCAGCCTGCACTGCAGCAACTCTCGGGCCACTGTGAGCGCGGCCCTAGAGTTCGCCTGCTCCCTGCGAGTGTACATCGTCATGGTCGCGGCGTGATTGGAGGTCCTTGGTGCCGACCGTGCCTGCCGTGGCGTGAGAGCTGTCGAAGCCTGTCTGCATCGCCCGCGGCCCGCAGCGCCCTTCGGACCGCGAGCTACCTGGGGCACGGGGTCGCCCGAGGCAAGCGGCTCTGCGCAGGCGGGCCACGCCGCCCACGGATCTGGGTTGCCCGCCTGGTCGTCGGACATGGTGATGACGACGCGACGGGGCGCGAAGCGGTAGAAGGTGGACTGCGGCGCACCCCTACCTGGCGCGCCAACCGTCGGATTTCGGGTTCCGGCAGACCCTTGAGGTTCGAACACTGGGGTGCGCGCGGAGCTTTCGTCTCCTACCTACCTGCACCCCTCCGCCTTGCTATGATCTAAACTAAGGAAAGAACAACATTAGAGACACATGGTTTATACTGGTTCGGCCACCGTTGTGGTGTAATACCCTACTCCAGTGTGTGGTGTGGTGGATTGCCTCTTGGGCTGATGATGATGAACAATACAAGGAAGAACAACCTCGCAAGGGTCTGTTCTTGGCTGGGGCGATGAACTGCTGGGATGATCTCAGTCGCCCTTCTCTCTCTCTCTCTCTCTCTCTCTCTCTCTCTCTCTCTCTCTCTCTCTCTCTCTCTCTCTTTCTTTCTTTCTTTTTGCCCCTGGTCCTCTCTCCCCTGTCTAGCGGGTGGCCGGTCCTATTTATAGGGGCCCTGGTCCTCTTCCCAAATATCGAGCGGGAAGGGAGCCAACAATGACAGGCTAATTTGAAGGGGGACAACTAGTACTAGCTATCCTGACAAAAGTAGTCTTCGCCTGCGCAAAGCTCTGGTGATGATGCCGTCTTGGGCTCCACGGTGACCTCCGTTTCGTAGTCCTCCTGGTCTTGGTCTCGTTGCACCGAAATGGCAACCTTTGCCTGATGCCTCGGTACTCCGCCGCTGCGCTTGCCCCCTTTGCACCAAAGAGAAAAGGAGGACACTGCGCGGGCTGGCACCCGCCTGGCGCCCTTGGTCGTCATGGCTTGCATCAAGGGCACCTCGTGAGGTACCCCGCCTTGGTCTCTCCGCCTCCTCGTGAGCCAGCCTAACGAGGCCGTGCCTGAGGAGGCTCCGTGTCATCCGCCCTGCGAGGCTTGGCCCCTCGCGAGGGTCTTGGGTTTGTGTTGGTGAAGATGGGCCGCGCTAGGCCCCCTTTTGAGCCACGCCGCAGGCCGCAGGCAGGAAAGTCTGGGGACCCCCGTTCCCAGAACACCGACACCAACAATGGCGGCCAATTTGAAAGGGGACAGCTAGTACAAGCTATCCTGACAAAAGGTGGTCTTCGCCTGCCAAAGGTTCTGGTGGTAACGCCGTCCTGGGCTCCATGGTGACCTCCATCCCGCCGTCCTTCTGGTCATGGTCTTGTTGCACCGATATGGAAACCTTTGCATGATGCCTCGGTACTCCGCGCCTGCACTTGCCTCCTTAACACCAAAGAGGAAACAAGGATGCTGCGCGCGCTGGTGCCTGCCTGATGTCGATCGTCATGGCTCACGTCACGTGAGCCTCGCGAGGTTCGCCCCGCCTTGATATCTCCGCTCCTTGCGAGGCAGCCTGATGAGGCCGCTGCTAAGGAGGTATTGCGTCATCCGCCTCGCGAGGCTTGGCCCCTCGTGAGGGTCTTGAATGCCTTGTTGATGATGATGGGCCGTACAGACCTACCAGCACAGCCACGCCATGGGCCGCAGGCAGGCAAGTCTGGGGACCCCCGTTCCCAGAACGCCGACAAATCCAACAGCCGTGCTCCTTCTTCAACCTCTGTTCTTGCTCCTGTCTCGCGTGGGCGGCAGTGCTGCCGTGCAACCGAACTAGTCAAGTTTCCTACTCCTCTCCATCTGCAACTCCACTACCGTGTCTTCCCCATCTCTGGGTCGTTCCAGTCTGGGGCCTCGCCGTCGTCCACCCGCCTTGGTTCGCTCGGCACAGTGTGGTCAACGTGGTCAACAAGCGAGAGTCATCAGAAGATGATCGTACGTGAGAGGCTGACAGTGGGGACGCACCACGCCCATGGACGCATGCATGCAACCACATCCTTTTTACCCTGAAAAATAATGTTTTCTCCCCCTAACTACTGGGACCCACCAGCTACGTCTTCGCATGCAATGAAGTGCATCCTTATTACAGGCAAAAAAATATCCCCCCTGATAGCTGGGACCCAGCAGCTATATCTTCGCATGCAAGGAAGTGCGTCCTTATCCTCCCTGACAGCTGGGACCCACATGGTCGAAGCGTACGTAGCGTTGTCTATCTTGTCGGAACATGTACGTATATAATGGTCGATCGGTCGCTTTGCAATGATGAACCATTGCCGAGTAAGTAGTGGCACATGTCATAGTATAGCCCCCCACGTAGCAGTTCAGGTTGTCTCGTCTAAATAGTGTACACATACATACAACCACATGCCAAAAAATATGGCCATGTACGTACATACGGGCGGTGTCTCGAACGCCTACTCGCGCATACGTACGGCCAAGGCTCGTGTACATGGCTGGGTTGGAACGGAGAAACTGCATCGTGGTCGTGTTCATGGGGAGGCAACAGATGCACCACGTTCATCGGGAGGCTACGGAACGCGTGCTGTTCATCGGGAGCCAACTGGCTTGGACGGAACAGCCGATGGAAACGAGGCTCGGCGTACCGCAGAACGGAGGAAACTGCCTTGTGTTCGACCGACCACGGTCGAAATGGGATCCTGTTCATCGGGAGGGGTCTGGCATATTGCAAAACAGAGGAAACTGACTTATCTTGGTCAAAATGGGGTCTTGTTGATCAGGAGGGGTGTGGCGTACCGCAAAACGGAGGAAAGTGACTTGTGTTGGAGCGCTATGGTCGAAACGGGGGTCCTGTTCATTGGGAGGGGTATGGCGTACCGCAAAATGGGACTCCACGGGATACTGTTCATCTCCACAGTCGACTGCTTCCACGGGCTAATGTTCATCCACCATCGACCTCCTCCAGCCTCCTCCTGCGACTGTTCATCCACGGGCTCCTGTTCATCCAGCCTCCACCGCACGCTCCTCCACCGGCTACTGTTCAACCAACCCTCTCCATAGGGTCCTATTCAACCACCCCTCCACGGGCTACTGTTCATCCAGCCCTCCACTGGCTACTGTGAACTAGCCCTCCATGGGGTCGTCCTGTTCATCCAGCCCTCCATGGAGTCCTGTTCATCCACCCCTCCTCGGGGTCCTGTTCATCCACCGGCTCGATCGATCGGGGTCCTATTCATCCAGCGGCAACAGCACGGGGTCCTATTCATCCAACCCCCCACCGGGAACTGTTCATCCAAACCCCCAACAATGCTCATTGTTCATCAAGAGTCAGCATCGATCGGCTTCAGTTAGCAGCAGTAGTGAAGGAATCACTCGGGTTTAGTTAACAACAAGGGATCTATCGCTCGGGTTCAGTAACGTAGCTAGTGCAATCGCTCGGGTTCATTTAGAGCCCAACGCCTCGCTCGGGTTCAGTTAGAGCGCAACGCCTCGCACACACGCACGTACGTACGAGAGAAACGTGCATCGCTCGGCCCCCGACCACCCACCGTAATCGGGAACTACCCTGATATTTTCCTCGCCCTCGCTCCTACCATGGTTTTTTTCCGTCATGGACGGCCCAAAGAATGCCATACAGCTGTGTCTCCGGCCCGCCCAGGACAAAAAGCCCATTTTCTGTCATGATTTTTGGTCATACAAGTAGGAGCCCACCACATCTATGATGATACCAGGTTTTGTCACAATTATCATCATAGAAGTGTCATAAGCATGACAGAAATTTTTTTCGTTCGGCCCAAAATGTCACGGATGTGTCTTTTTTTGTAGTGTTAGGTGTCTGAATCTGCCCGATAGCCTTGATCTTATCACGGTTGGCCTCTATCCCGCGATGGGACACAAAGAAACCAAGTAGCTTGCTGGAGGGAACACAAAACACATACTTCTCCGGGTTCAGCTTCAAGTTGATCTTGCACAGATTAGCAAACGTCTCTTCTAAGTCTTGTATGAGGGTCGATCTGTCCTTAGCCTTGACCACAATATCATCCATGTAAGCTTCGATGTTCCTGTGTAACTGTGATTTAAAACCAATCTAAACTGCTCTTGCAAAAGTGGACTCGGCACTCGCCAACCCGAAAGGCATTCACACGAAGCAGTATGTGCCGCATAGGGTGATGAATGAGGTCTTCTCTTCGCCTTCCTTGGACATAAAGATTTGGTGATATCCAGAGTATGCATCTAGAAAGGAGAGCAAATCACACCCGAAAGTGGAATCCACAATCTGGTCGATGCACGGCAAGGGAAATGGGTCCTTCAGTCATGCCTTTTTCAGATCCGTGAAATCTATGCAAAGCCTCCATTTCCCATTAACCTTGCGCATGACCACTGGGTTTGCTAGCCACGTTGGATGTAGTACTCCTCTGACCAAACCAGCTGCCTCAAGTTTCTTGATTTCCTCTGTAATGAACTGCTGCCGCTCCAAGGCTTGCTTTCAGACCTTCTGCTTGACGGGTCGGGCATGTGGGCAGATAGCAAGGTGGTGCTCGATTACCTCCCTGGGAACATTGGTGATATCGGATGGTTGCCAGGCAAACACATCGATATTCGCCCGCAGGAAGGCAACGAGCGTGCTTTCCTATTTGTCATCAAGGGTGGCACTGATAGTGAAAGTACCATCAGCACTAGCCAGCCCTTTCAGGACCTTTTTCACATGAGGTGCAGCATCCTTGGATCTCTTGCTATTGGAACTCTCCAGCAAGTCATCAATAGGCGCAACATACTCCGAAGAGGTACGCTTCCCGGATTCCTTGCTGGCATCCCTGCTAGCCTTCTTATTCCCATTGCTTTCCTTGGCGGGAACTATGGCTTCAACGGCCTCTGCTGCGACTGCATCCCGGCACATCTTGTCCATGCAAATGATTGTGTCCTTCTCATCTGATGGAATGGAAATCATGCCCATTGGCCCTGGCATCTTCAAGGTGTTGTAGGCATAGTGGGATGCCACCATGAATTTGGCCAGAGCTGGGTGTCCAAGGATTCCGTTGTGCGGCAGGGGGAGGTCGACCACATCAAACACAACCTTCTTAGTCTGGTAATTCAATTCTCCCCCAAATGTCTTGGCAATGTGATCTTTCCCTTAGGACGACTCCTGCCGGGGTTGATTCCTTGAAACATGCCTGTGACCTTGAGCTCTTCCTCTACTATCTGGAGTTTGCCGATGACCTTTGGGGAAATCAGATTCAACCTGGCCCCGCCGTCAACAAACATCTTTGTGACCTTGAGGTTGCGGATTTTTGGTGATACCAACAACGACAAGCACCCTACCGCGATGGTGCGGTGAGGGTGGTCCTCTTCGTCAAAGATGATGGGCATGCGTGACAACTTGAGCGGCTTTTGAGAGTCTGCCGCTGGATCCATGACATTAACTTCACACGCCCACTATTGAAGATGGCAGTGAGAGGAGTGCAGAGATGCACCCCCGTCAATGCACATGCCGTCAATGGCCTTCTGGAATTTCTGCTCACTGGTTTCCCCTTCATCCCCTCCATCACTTTTATCATTGCAATCTTCCATCTCATGACCTCTGGCGGGTTTTCCTTGATTCCGAGGAGCCTTGCTAAGGAGACTTGCTTCACCGCCTCGGCCCTTCCCTCCAGCGCCATTATGACCTTTCTCCTTATCACGCTTCTCATACACAGACCTCTACTTCTTGACGGCCTGTTCAACTTGATGACACTCTTGGAGATCATGACCCTTGGTCCGATGAATCTTGCAGTATAGCCCGTCACCTTTCCAAGCCTTCTCGGCAGCCGTAGCCTCCCAACAGTCAGTGCACATAGTAACTTCCTTGCAGGGGGCTTCGGCCTTAGCCTTCTTGCCGGTACTCAATGTGCCCGGTCCCTCGACGGTCATTACTGCCTTATCCTTGTGCCTCTTGTTGCGCTTCTTGTTCTTCTTCTTCAGACTGGTGGCCTCGTCGTCATCCTCTGAGTCGATGTCGATGCCATCTTCTTCTCTAGGGAGTTTCCTCTCCTCCTTCACCCGAGCAAACTTGTCCACAAAGGTGTAAAGCTCCTTCAAAGTCTTGGGCAACCGAACGTTCATCTTGGAATGTATCCGACGGTTGCACACGTTGGATCAGAACACAACTATCACAACTACCGGGTGGATATCTGAAATGTTTCTATGGACTCGGCTAATCCTCTCCATGTACTTCCGCAGGGTCTCTACTTCCTTCTGTGGGAGAAGCTGAAAATTGTTGGGCCGCCCTGGTTCTTGATGGCTTCCCATGAAGGCACCAACGAACTCATGGCACAGGTCAGCCCAGGTCGAGATGGAGTTCTCCGGCAGGTGCATCAGCCAAGACCTCATGTTTGGCTTGACTGCCAAAGGGAAGTAGTTCACAAAAACCTTCTCATCTCTTCCCCCGGCAGCTTGAACAAGAATGGTGTAGATGCTCAAGAACTCTGCCAGGTTTAGTCTCCCATCATACTTCTGTGGTATCTCTGGTTTGAACGTGCGAGTGGACGGCCAACGGACTTGCCGCAGCTCATTGGTGAAGGCAAGGCACCCAGCCTCGAAAGGTAGGTACCCGCCTCCGCCAAGTGTAGGCTCGTCGACATTGGGGCGATCGTGCCCATCGGAATGGTATTGGTTGTCGTGGCATCGCTCGATGGTGACGGGCGCGCCTTCCCTCTGCCTATCCTCCGGGGTTCGCCGTCGTCCTTGACGTGCTCAAGGATCAGATGAAGCCATCAAGACATCATCAAGATCTTGGTCACGTGGCCCTCGTGCTGGTTGTCGTGGTGGGGATTGCACCGTGGGTATGGCCCCTTCCGCATGGTGAATAGTGTGGGCTACCGTCGTCGTTTGGGGAGGCCGTGGCCGGCCAGCTTGCTGTGAGCCTCCAGCCTTGGCAAAGCCAACCAGGCTCTGAATGGTGGCTCTCCACTCATCCATCTGATCAGCTGCCGGCAAAAATCTCAGTAGCAGCTGGGCCCTCGCCATGGCCTCGGAAGCGGTACTTGGCATAGGTGAGGATGATGTTGACCGCAGCGTCGCCTAGCTCCTGACGGTGCCGACAGTGGCTGCACCGGGCTCCCACCGTCGGGAGCCAGTCGCTTGGATGGTGTGGTGATGAGGTGGTGGCACATGTTGACCAATGCCCCCGGTCGAAGCATTGGCTGGGCTAGTTTGCTCCGGGGCGGTGCATGTCCTGTGATTGTGCCCGCGGCGGGGGCGGCAGGAGGATTGCGATTCACCTTAGGGTGAATGTCACCGCCGTGGCTATGCCCCTCAGCTGGGCAGGGAGGGACGGAAGGAATAACCTCTCTACCCATACCTCGTGGAGCATGGTCGCTAGGATGTTGTTGGTGTTCTCCTTCTCCGGTGCCTCCCTATCGGGAACACAAACATGGGTGTGTATTTTCCCCTGACTAGTTGATACATCTCCATCGTATCTACTTTTCCAAACTCTTTTGCCCTTGTTTTGGACTCTAACTTTCATGATTTGAATGGAACTAACCCGGACTGATCCTGTTTTCGGCAGAATTGCCATGGTGTTATTTTTGTGTAGAATAAAAAGATCTTGGAATGACCTGAAACTTCACGGAGCCAAGTTTTGGAATTAATAAAAAATATTGGCGAAAGAATCAGCACCAGGGGGCTCACACCCTAGCCACAAGGGTGGGGGTGCACCCTCCGACCTTGTGGGCCCCTGGACTTCCACCGACTTCAACTCCAACTCCATATATTCTCTTTCGGGGAGAAAAAAATCAGAGAGAAGGATTCGTTGCTTTTTGCGATACAGAGCTGCCACCAAGCCCTGTTCTTCCTCAGGAGGGCAGATCTGGAGGCCGTTCAGGGCTCCGGAGAGGGGAATTCATCGCCATCGTCATCATCAACCATCCTCCATCACCAATTTCATGATGCTCATCGCCGTGCGTGAGTAATTCCATCGTAGGCTTGTTGGACTGTGATCGGTTGGATGAGATTTACCATGTAATCGAGCTAGTTTTGTTAGGGTTTGATCCCTAGTATCCACTATGTTCTGATATTGATGTTGCTATGACTTTGCTATGCCTAATGCTTGTCACTAGGGCCTGAGTTCCATGATTTCAGATCTGAACCTATTATGTTTTCATGAATATATTTGTGTTCTTGATCCGATATTGCAAGTCATAGTCACCTACTACGTGTTATGATCTGGCAACCCCAGAGTGACAATAGTCGGGACCACTCCTGATGATGACTATAGTTTGAGGAGTTCATGTATTCACTAAGTGCTAATGCTTTGGTCCGGTACTCTATTAAAAGGAGGCCTTAATATCCCTTAGTTTCCATTAGGACCCCGCTGCCACGGGAGGGTAGGACAAAATATGTCATGCAAGTTCTTTTCCATAAGCATGTATGACTATATTCGGAATGCATGCCTACATTATATTGATGAATTGGAGCTAGTTCTGTGTCACCCTATGTTATAACCATTGCATGATGAATGCCATATGACATAATTATCCATCATTGATCCATTGCCTTAGAGCTTTTCACATATTGATCTTTGCTCAGTTACTTTTCCATTGCCACTGTTACGATTGCTACAAAACTGCTACTATTACTTTTTGCACCGTTACCGTTACTTCCATACTACTTTGCTACTAAATATTGTGCTGCAGATATTATGTCTTTCTGGAGTGGTTGAATTGACAATTCAACTCCTAATACTCAAGAATATTCTTTGGCTCCCCTTGTGTCGAATCAATAAATTTGGGTTGAATACTCTGCCCTCGAAAACTGTTGCGATCCCCTATATTTGTGGGTTATCAAGACCTTTTTTTGGCGTCGTTGCTGAGGAGAATAGCTCTATACTCTGAGTCACTTGGGATTTATATTTGCAGATCACTATGAGGAATTTGAAAGATCAAAGAACTAAGATTTTTCCCTCAACTACGAGGGGAGGTAAGGAATTGCCATCTAGCTTTGCACTTGATTCTCCTTTTGTTTTGAGTAAACTTGCGACACCTACACCTGCTATTGATTCTGATATGTCGCATGTTATTGATGATGCCACTTCTACTATGCATGATGCTTATGATGATACTAGTTTTGTGCTTGATGATACTGTGCCACTAGGTGGATTTCTTGATGAACAACTTGCTAGGGTTAGAGAGAATGAAATTACTGAAACTGATGATATTATTGAAACTGATGATTATGATTCTCCCCCTAGATATGAATTTCCTATTGTTCCTGAGGGCTATGTTATGGATGAAGAAACTGCTAGAGACTTCTTTGCTTGCAATGATAGATAAGATCTGAAGAAAATGTTAGCTAAGCTAAAAGAAAAATCCTTGAATTCTAGAATGAAATATGACCCTGCTTTTGCTATACTTCACATATCTTTGTTACTGATAAGGATTAAGAAATCTCAGTCGATCGTGAGTTAATTACTTTGGTTGAATCTGATCCTTTTCATGGTTATGAATCTAAAACTATTGTGGCACATCTTACTAAATTAAATTATATAGCCACCCTAGTTGCTCATGATGAAAAAATCCGCTATTATTATATTCTCAAATTGTTTCCTTCCTCGTTAAAGGGTGATGTTAAGATATGGTTTAATTCTCTTGATCCTGGTTGTGTGCGTAGTCCCTAGGATATGATTTATTACTTCTCTCAAAAATATTTCCCTGCTCATAAGAAACAAGCTACTTTAAAGGAAATATTTTACTTTGTGAAAATTGAAGAAGAGAGTTTAGCACAAGCTTGGGGGGGGGGGGCTTCTCCGATTACTTAATGCTTTGCCTGTCATGCTCTCAAGAAAAATGAAATACTTGATATCTTTTATAATGGACTAACCGATCCTTCCAGAGACCACCTGGATAGTTGTGCTGGTTGTGTTTCAGGGAAAGAACTGTTGAGCAAGCTGAATTGCTATTGAATAATATATTGAGTAATGAAAATGATTGGACAATTCCTGAACCAATTCCGAAGCCAACTTCGAAGAAAAAGGGTATTCTATTTCTTAGTCCCGAAGATATGCAAGAGGCAAAGAAATCTATGAAAGAAAAAGGTATTAAAGATGAAGATGTTGAGAATCTACCACCTCTTGAGGAAATACGTGGTCTTGATAACCCGACACATGTAGTAGAGGTAAATTCTCTCTGTAGATTTGATGAAGGTGATATTCCTCATAATAAGTCTGCTAGACAATGATTGGATGAGTTTGATAATTTTATTGTTAAACAAGAAAACTTCAATGCATATGTTAGTGGACAATTGAAACGTAATGCTTACATGCTTGACCACTTGAGTAATTATATGAATAGTACTGTTAATGGTCTCAAGCTTATTAGTAAACATGCTTCCATGGTAACAACTCAAGTAGAACAAGTACTTAAAGCTCAGGATGATTTGCTCGATGAGTTGACTAGTAAGAATAATTGTAAAGCTGTTAGGGTTATGACTAGAGGTGGTAAAATGACTCAGGAACCTTTGTATCCCGAGGGTCATCCTAAGAGAGTTGAGCAAGATTCTCAGAGAGTTAATACTGATGCACCTAGTCCTCATACCAAAAAAGAAAAAAGAAAACTAATAGGACTTTGCATGGTAGTGAACCTGCTATAGATACACCTTAGAATCACAATGATATTTCTATTTATGATGCTGAAACACAATCTGGTGATGAACATGAACCTAGTGACAATGTTAATAATGATGTTCATGTTGATGATCAACCTAGTAATGATAATGGTGTAGAGACTGAACCTGCTGTTGATCTTGATAACCCACAATCAAAGAATCAACGTTATGATAAGAGAGACTTTGTTTCGAGGAAACATGGTAAAGAAAGAGAACCACGGGTTCAGAAACCCATGCCATTTCCTTCGAAGCCATCCAGAAAAAGGATGATGACGATTTTAAGCGCTTTCCTGAAATGATTAGACCTATCTTTTTGCGTACCCATTTGACTGATATGCTTAAAATGCCTCCTTATGCTAAATATATGAAAGATATCATTACTAATAAAAGAAATATACCGGAGGATGAAATTTCCACCATGCTTGCTAATTATACTTTTAAGGATGGAATACCAAAGAAACTTGGAGACCCAGGAGTACTAACTATACCATGCTCCATTGAAAGAAACTATGTTAAAACTGCTTTATGTGATCTTGGAGCTGGTGTTAGTGTTATGCCTTTCTCTTTGTATCATAGACTTGATTTGAATAAGTTGACACCTATTGAAATTTCCTTGCAAATGGCTAATAAATCAACTGTTATACCCATCGGTATTTGTGAGGATGTGCCTGTTGTGGTTGCAAACATTACTATCTTAATAGACTTTGTTATTCTTGATATTCCCGAGGACGACAGTATGTCGATCATCCTTGGTAGACCATTTTTGAATACTGTAGGGGCCGTTATTGATTGCAGCAAAGGGAATGTCACTTTTCATGTTAATGGAAATGAGCACATTGTACACTTTCCGTAGAAATAACCTCAAGTTCATAGTATCAATTATATTGGAAAAATTTCAACTATTACTATCATAGGTTTTGAATTTCCTCTTCCTACGGTCAAAAAGAAATATGATATTCTTATTGTTGGGGACATGCATATCCCCATTGAGGTAACCTAGTGTTATTTGAAAGTTCTTCGGCTTCATGTCATTCGGAAGAAGTTTGTTAATAAGACTTGATCAACCTTGATAATGGTTTCCTTTTGATGAGCATGAGATGGATGAATTTATAAAGCACAACTCTCTGTACCCATCTTTTACTTTCTGCTATTTAGATTAAATAAAGCAAAGTAGTATTTTTGTTCTGTTTTCTGAATTATCCTTGCAATAAAAATGTCCTGAAAATAAAAGTTCCCCAAATGCCCTAGAAATTTAGTATGATTATTTTTACAATAGTTTCGAATTTCTGGTGCAAAGAACACACCAGGGCGCCTCACCAGCTGGCCACAAGGGTGGAGGGTGCGCACACCCCCTAGGGCGTGCCCCTGACCATGTGGGCCCCACGTGCCCCCTCCACTTATTCCAGCACCCATCCACTCCTTTTCCTCTAAAAAAAATCACTCCATTGCTCAAACTCGTGTTCTTGCTCATCTTGCTGCCATTTTCGATCTCCTTGCTCAAAGCTCCATTCACAAAACTTCTTTGGGGGATTGTTCTTTGGTATGTGACTCATCCAATGGTCCAATTAGTTTTTGTTCTAGTGCTTTATTTATTGCAAATTTTTGCTTCTTTGGTGACCCTGTTCTTTAGCTTGCATGCCAAATTTATATGGTCCAAAGTAGTTTTGATGCATGATATAGCCTCTAGCAATTTGTAGGAGTAGTTGCTATCAATCTTGTTGAGTTTGGTTCACTTTTATTTTGAGTCACTAAAAATTTCAGAAATTTTCAGAGCAAGAAAATGTTGAGGAGATTACTGTGATGCTCCTCGAGTCGGGGTTCAAAGGAAAAAGAAAATGAGGAGAAGGAAAATCCCAAGTATAATATTCCTCGCACCATGGAAATTTGGCCGTGTGAATGGCCATGTGATGCATTCTTATAAGCAGCTAGGATTTATGATGATTTCTATTATTTGGCCAGGAATGTAGGCATCACCAACTTCCTCCTCGACCGGTGTAATTTGTATCTCCTACTCACTAATACTTTCATGCAAACTATTCACTTTCATGCTAGGAAATCACCACCCACGATAGACTTTCCCTTATATGATGAGTACAAAGAAATGACGCTTTATGAATTTTGTGAGGTTTGTAAATTACCTTATGAAGGTAGCGTCGAGGAACCACGTCCTAGTGATGTGGAAGGCCTTATTCATGAAATTACCGTAGGGGAAGGTAGAGGAGTGTCGGGAGCGAGAGTATCTAGTATACATCTTCCTGCTTCATGCTATTACTCATTATTTGCTGGGAGATGTTTAATTGGTCGTGGAGAGAGTGGAGGCCTTAGAGCCCCTGACCTCGCCATTTTGCGCCACGCTTTACATAGAGATAGAACTTACAATTTGGACGTTATGGTTGCTAGACAGTTGAGTATGAACCGTGCAAAGGGTCCTATTTTCAGAGGTATCTTCGCCTCCCGCCTTGCTAAACACTTCGAGATACCCATTAGGCACCATGAAAAAGAGGAAAAATTACTACCCACTATATACTTAGATTATCACAGCATGGTAGCACATAAGTTTATTCGCCACGATGAGGAAAAGAGACTTATTTATAACCTGGTATTTAGCGAGGTCACCTTTCAGATTATTACCTTGCCTGCACCTGTTTTGTTCCATATTCATTCCGGGAGGTACTTCATTTTGCCCGCGGACATTCATGCATACTGGGAGGGGACACGATCCCCACCTCCTGAGCCAGAGCCATCACCTGATCCGTATCATGACTCTATTTATTAGTGGGACCATAGGAGCTCGCTAACCAGTGGAACCCCTAGGATCCTCCTTAGTACACCGGAGAGGGCCACTTTGATCCACGGGCGTAGACCAACTTAGGCCAAAAGCCTAAGCTTGGGGGAGTACGCATTTCTCACCGACATTACATTCATGTTCACACACTCATTCTAGTTGTCGGTGCTCATACTTTTTCATTATAATATCTATGTTAGTTTATTTATTTTTCCTGCTTTCTTCTTGTGTGTTGGATAAACCTTAAGAAAAACAAAAAAAATTAGTTGTAGTTAGTTTACTTTCTATGCATGCTTAGTACTAGAATTAAAAGAACGCCCAACAAATTTTCCTATTCTTCTTTTTCTTGTTGGGAGCTTTCCCGTGTAAATAGTTTTTTTCTCGTTCTTGTTTTACTTTCTTTAGAAAAACAATAACTCCAAAAAATATTTCAGTGTGTTTCTTTGAATTTATTTTCTTTTCTTTGGGGGGTGAGAGGAGAAGACCACAATGAAAATATTGAGTGGCTCCGATACATTATTGTTGATCTAACAAAGAGCCCATATTACCTTGTCTTCTCCTTTGAATAAATGTTTGCAGATTCCAGCTTAGTCCAATGCACATGAACTATTATTATTATCCACACCGTTCGCTCGTGCAAGTGAAAGGCAATAATGACGACATATGATGAATTGATTGAGATGAGGAAAAGCCGTTATGAACTCGACCTATCTCGTTTTTGTAAATATGATTAGTTCGTCGTTCCTGATTCATCCTATTATGAATGAAACATGTTTGCAATAAAAATTAGAGATTATAGTTACTCATGCCATGCTTAATTAGCTAGGAGTCTATAATGGTTTACCTTGCGTGCCAACATGGAAATTAAAATGGTTGTGATGTAGTATAATAGGAGGGTATCCTCCTTTGAATGATTCGAGTGGCTTGACTTGGCACATGTTCACACATGTAGTTGAAACAAAATCTACATAGCCTCTACGATATTCATGTTCATGGTGATTTATATCCTACTCATGCTTGCATTCAATGTTGGTTAATCTCAATGCATGTTTATGACTATTGTCGCTCTCTAGTTGGTCGCTTCCCAGTCTATTTCTAGCCTTCACTTGTACTAAGTGGGAATACTACTTGTGCATCCACTTCCATAAACCCCAAAGTTGTTCCATATGAGTCCACCATACCTTCCTATATGCGGTATTCACCTGCCGTTCCAAGTAAATTTGCAAGTGCCAACCTCTAAACCTTCAAATAATAATCCGTTTTGTATGCTCGAATAGCTCATGTACCAACTAGAGCTGTCAATATCTTCCATGCTAGGTGGGTTATTCTCACGATGAGTGGACTCCGCTCAGCATTCATGAGAAACTGGCCGGTAACCGGGATGCCCAGTCCCTTGCTCTAAGCAAATCAAATCAAAATAATTGCAACCAAAACTCCCCCAGGATTGTTGTTAGTTGGACGGTACCCGTTGTTTCGGACCAACCGTGGAATGTGCTTGTTGGTGGCGGGGGAGTATAAACTTTACCATTCTGTTTGGGAACCGCCTATAATGTATGTAGCATGGAAGATATCGTGGTCTCTTTGTTGTTATGTTAACAGTGAAAGCATACCGCTCAAAATATTATTCAATCTTTATTTCAAAACTCGAGCTCTGGCACCTCTACGAACCCCTGCTTCCCTCTGCAAAGGGCCTATCTGTTTACTTGTATTGCTGAGTTATCATCCTCTTATAAAAAGCACCAGATAGAGAGCACCACTGTCATTTGTATGCATTGTTATTAATCTATATTGAGTATGACTATGACTAGATCTTTTTTACCATGAATTACATTGTCTAGTCAGTCCTTGATCTTCAGGGGTGCTCTGCATTTATGTTTTGCGGTCTCAGAAATGGCTAGCGAGATACCATCTTGTTATATCATATCATGATTGTTTTGCGAAAAGTGTTGTCATCTGAAATTTATTATTATTGCTCACTAGTTGATTATGCCATTGATATGAGTAAATGTGAGACCTAAGAGTTATTGTTGTCGGCATTCTGGGAACGAGGGTCCCCAGACTTGCCTGCCAGCGGCCCATGTCGTGGCTTTGCTAGCAGACCTGTACGGCCCATCTTCATAAACAAGGCAATCAAGACCCTCGCGAGGGAACAAGCCTCGCGAGGAGGACGACACAAGACCTCCTCAGGAGCGGCCTCCCCAGGCTAGCTCGTGAGGGGCGGAGAGTTCAAGGCCAGACAAACCACGCGAGGTTCTCGTGACGTAAGCCATGACGATCGCGACCAGGCGGGCGCCAGCGCGCACAGCGTCCTTGTTTCCTCTTTGGTGCTAAGGGGGCGAGCGCAGGTGCGGAGTACCAAGGCATCAAGCAAAGGTTTCCATATTCATGCAACGAGACCAAGACCAGCAGGGCGGCAAGAAGGAGGTCACCATGGAGCCCAAGGCGGCGTCACCACCAGAGCCTTTTGCAGACGAAGACCACTTTTGTCAGGATAAGCTGTACTAGCTGTCCCCTTTCAAATTGGTTGTTGTTGGCTCCCTTCCCGCTCAATATTTGGGGAGATGACCAGGGCCTCTATAAATAGGGCTAGCCACCACCGTAGAGAGATATCAGATCATCTTGGACCGGGTCCTCACACACGCAAGTCCACCAAGCACAAGAACACCTCAACCTGAGGAGGCTGTTCTTCCCCTTATATTGTTCATCATCAGCCCTAGAGTCAATCCACCACCACCACACTAGAGTAGGGTATTACACCACAACCGTGGCCCGAACCAGTATAAATATTGTATCCTCTGTTTTGCAAGTTCGTCAAGTTAGTTCGTAAGATCTTAGCTAAGTTAGGACGTGGATCGGTAGGAGGGAGATCTTCGTGCGCACCCCAGTGTTCGAACCTTAAGGGTTTTGCCAGAACCCGTCATCCGACATTTGGCGCTCTAGGTAGGGGTTCGCCGAAGCTTCCCTTCCGTCACTCCGCATCACGTCGCTTCATTGTCTCCATGGCGGATGCACGTCGCGCCCGCTCCGAGCGCCGGGCTGCCCTCGCCACCCACGTTGCTCAGACAGCCCCTGTCGGCGGGCCACCCCGTCGCTCTCCGTTGCCTGCCGCCAATGCTGCCACCGGCCCGACGAGGAACGAGCAGCAAGCATCCTCGCTGCACCCCTCAGTGCGACAGGATGGCCACACCGCCACTCCATCACTGACTCCAGCTGGTTCATCGTCTCATGCTCGTCGCGTTCCCGTGGATGCACGGGCCGTGCTCCTCATGGCGCACGAGCTCCTGCGCTACCGCCTTATCGACGACCTCTACGAGGACTGGCTTGACCGCTTCACCGAGCTTGTCCGTGCCGCAGGGGGCTCCCCTGCACCGTCCCATTCTCTTCCTCGCTCTCCGCCAGCCACGGGCGACAGAGCTCACGAAGCACCTCCGCCACCTCCGCACCAAGACGGCACCCTAGCGCCAAGGCGCGCGGCTCCACGGTGCGACCCACCGCGTCTGGCGCCCGTGCATGAAGAAAGAAGCTGCCAAGAAGTCCCTCGACCGCAAGCGAACGCTTCGCCACTCCTCGCACCGCCGCGCCAGGATCATTTGTTGTGGCAAGGCCCCGCGCCGCTTGCCGTAGCGGCGCGCGGGCGCCAAGACCAAGCTCCACCTCCAAGGCGGGCCCTGGTGACCACAGCCGGCTGCCGCGGCTTCACCCCCGAGCTGCGTAGCGTCGCCTGGCCGGGCAAGTTCAAGCCAAATCTGCCTCCTCACTACGATGGCACCCCTGACCCCGTGAAGTTCCTGCAGCTCTACGAGCTGAGCATCGAGGCGGCCAACAGCGACGAGAAAGTCATGGCGAACTGGTTTCCCATGGCCCTCAAGGATGGCCCCTGCTCCTGGCTCCTGAACCTGCCTCGAGGCTTGATTTCCTCCTGGGACGAGATGCGCAGCCGCTTCATCGCCAACTTCCAAGGCACTCGTGATCGCCCCCCCGGTCGCGGGTGACCTGCGCCGCATCAAGCAACAACCAGGGGAGACCCCACAGAAGTACATCCAGTGCTTCAACAATGCGCGAATCAAGATCCCCAAGGTGACCGACGAGGCCATCATCTCAGTGTTCTCTGATGGCGTTCACGACGTCAAGATGAAGGAGGAGCTCGCCATCCATGAGGAGCTGTGCACGACCTTGGAGCTGTTCAACATCCCGACCAAGTGTGCAAGAGCTGAGGACGGGCGCCTCTCCCTCCTCGAGCTCCCTGCTGCGGACCCAGGGGAGAAGAAGACCAAGGTCAAGGACGTGAAGCGCAAGGGAGCAGCTGTTCTCACGGCGGAACCAGACACCAAGAGTGGCAGAGACCAGCCCGAATCATCCAAGGGCAGCCGACCGTTCTGCGCCTTCCATAACCTGCATACCCACAACACTAGCGACTGTCAAGAGCTCTGAGCTATTCGAGAAGGACGCTTTGGTCGACGCCCTGAGCGCAGCGACCAGGGCTATGGCCAAGGAGGAGGACGTGGTGGCGGACGCTGGGACGACCATGGCCCATGCCAGGAGTGGCTTGACCGGCCTCGTGAGGACCGCTGGCAAGATCAGTCTCGCGAGGGCGCCTGTAGGGACCAGCCTCGTGAGGCTCGTCCTCAAGGCAACACATGCCTTCCTCCACTACCTCCACCACCCAGAAGGAATGACGACCACCATCAAGACGAGGGGGCTGGGGGCTTCCAGGAGCCGCGCACTATCGCTTGCATCTTGGGTGGACCTCAAGCCCCAACCTCACAGCGTATCTTCAAACAGTTTGCTCGTGAAGTGAATGCAGTTCTCCCCAAGCTCGAGGCCACACGCCCGCTCAGATGGTCCAGGTGCCGCATCATGTTCAGTTCGACAGATCAGCTGAAGTGCGCGGCTACTGCAGGCATCCTCCCAATGCTTTGTTCACCAGTCATGAGCAACATGCAAGTTACCAAGACCCTCATCAACGGCGGAGCAGGGCTCAACGTCATGTCCGTCGACACGTTCGACAGCCTCCAAGTGCCATATGACCAGCTTCAATCTACCAAGCCTTTCTCAGGAGTGACCGACGGCTCTACTACCCCGATCGGGCAGGTCCGCCTCCCCGTTACCTTCAGAGAATGTAACAACTACTGCACCGAACTCATCGACTTCGACGTCGCCTAGCGAAGTTCATGGCGGTGAGCCATCACGGCTACAATGTCCTAAAGATGCCGGGAAGTGGCGGAATCATCACAGTCCCGTGTGAGGAAAGAGATGCGGTGTGCTCCATCGAGCGTGCCTTCCAAGCTGCAGCAATCGACGACCCCGATAGCCAGGGCGAGCACCCTCCTGAAGCCACCCCAAGAAGAAGAAGCAGTTGTGCCATGCAGGGCCTCAGGCAAGCGGCGCTTTGTCAGGATCGGCGCCCGCGCCTAGGGCGCCTCCCTCCATCACATAGGAAAGCGCGCCCAGCGCCCCTCTCGGGCAGGGCTCAGGGGCTCTCTTCTAGAGGGTCTCAGACTTTGCCAACATCACAAGGGAGGCGCTTGGGCACCACTTGGAGGCGTGCCTCGCGGCATGCTTCCCTCAGGAGAACATAGGGCAAGGAGTGCCCACCGCTCAGGAGTTCATCACCGAGACCACTCAGGAACTACAAGATGCAAGGGCCATGCGCGGCGGCCGCCACTCACCAAGCGTAGCTCCCCATCCAGGCGAGGATGTCGGGCTGCGTGTCTCCATTGACGTCCCAGGGCTCAACCGGGCTGCCTCTCGGGAGCTTTTCTGGCCTTCGCGCGTGGGATGCTGTAAGGGCCAACCTCACAGCTACGTTCGCATGCCTTTTGGCCTACCGAGCATGGTGACCGCCTATCAGCGCAACCTGCGGAGCGTCCTAGCGGCTCAGGAGGCCAAGCACCATGCTGTGCTCACGAAGATGAAGACGGTCCTCAAGGAACCCCCTGGACCCCCAGAGCCTCCCAAGGCTCAGGGCCTCGGCGGCTCATGAGGAGCAGCCCCTTCGCCGCATGCCTTTAGCTACCCCAACTCTCCTTCATCAATAGAACCAGGTGACATTTTCCAAGTTCATTCAGCTGGGAGCGCCCCCAGGGCTGCATCATTCCCAGGCCGCATGGGTCCGTCCCTGTGGCATGTATCCCTTGTTTATGTCTTTAGCTTACCTTGCTGGGGGCGCCCCTCAGGCTGCGTCATCCCCAAGCCGCTCGGGCCGGACCCAGTGGCATGCATCTTCCCTCCATTTACCTGAGCTAGGTTGGCTTTCATGCTTAATCTATCTATGACTACCACTTGCTCGATCACCACCCGCCATGGGAGCCGCGTGCCGGCCGTCTTTCTTCAGGACCCTTCGCATTGTCTAACCACCTCGCAGGACCAAGACAACGGACAAGAACCAAGACCAGGCGCAACCCGCCTTGAGGTAGAGCCTCGTGATTCCCGCGCTGGCTCACGAGTGTCCAGACACACCTCGTCTAGCCCTGCCATTCAAGCCACGTGTCAGGGTGGGGCTGTACACGCCCCGGGGGCTCTCTACAGTAGGGAGTCCCCTCTCACTCACCAGAACCAAACCAACAATCACCACGGCGACCGGTTCCCTTCCTTGCGCTAACTTGTAGGAACTTCCTGAGGGCCACAGCAGGCGGTGCCGTGGACTCTCTCTCTTCTCTCATGCGATTCGCTTGCGCGTTAGAAGGGGGGCTCCTAAGCAGTGCGCCTCAGGAGCTCTTACTAGCTCTCCAACCCTCACCCCTGGCCTTGACCATGGCACGCGACCTAGATACCAGCGGAGGCTGAGCTCGCTTGAGGGCCGGGACCTGAGGACGTAGAGCACCAAGAAGAACATGGAGGGGAGGGGGAGACCCGCACGGGCCTGACCTAGCTACACTACGATGACCGACGTGCGAGTCCGGCACGACTCGAGGAGCCTACCCCGGACAGCCAAGATAAGTTCTCGCTCTGGATCCACCAGTCGCTACGACACGAGACCCTCGCTCACTCCCTTCACTGCCCTGCTGCGGCAATGTTTTCTTCCTTTCCCATCCTAAGATAGCTGCTTGTGCGCTAAAGGGGACCTCTTGAGCATCGTGCCTCAGGAGCTCTTACTAGACCTCGGGCCGCTCACCTCCTGGCCTTGACCACGACACGCGACCTGGCATACCAGCAACGGCTGCAGCCTTCCTAGGGACCGGGACCTGTCAGCGTAGAGCACCAAGCTGCCGTATGATTGGAAAGGGGAGGCCGAGCCTCGGCAGGATATGCACACGCAAATCTTCATAATGAGGGCTATATTGACAAAAGGCATTACAGACGCTTTACACGCCCCCACGGGGTCCATTTCTTGATTCCTCGCAGGGAACAAAAGGGAAGGAATTCCTAGGGGTATTCGTTAATGTCGGAGTGCTCAGCTCTCTGCTCCATTCTCCGTCGGCGCCTGCCATTCCCAACTCCGGTTGGTGCCATCAAAGGCTCACCGATTCGCGCCTTGTCCTCATCTGGCTCAGGCTGAAGGGGCTGAAAGACCTTGGCGTGACTGCGCCTATGGTGGTGAAGGAGTTCTTCCGGCGCCGGGTTGCTCCGCTTCAGCACCATTCCCGGCCAATGTGGGCCTTGCTCAACAGCAAGGACCGCATGCGACTTCAGGAGTCCGGGCTCCCCCTTGAGGCGCGGCGAATGGTGCTCAAGGTCCTGACGGGTGTCCCATCGCCAGATAACATGCCGGGGAAGAGTTGCCTACTGTACCTGCTTGAACAAGGTGCAATTTGTGGAGCGTATGCCCCCTTCGATGAGTGGGGGATGCGTCCAGTCGGTCTAGTGGGGCCCCGTGAGAACCCCGTCGACGTGGTAGCCCTCCTTGCCGCTGGCATCGAGCTTGCTCCAAGTGTGGATGCAGGGGCGAGCGCCGCTGGAGGCCGATGGCGTAGGTGCCGAGGTGCTGATGCCGCCCAGGGCTCCCGAGGCGTCGTCCTCGGGAACTTGTGATTCTTGCCCTGGGGCGGCGGTTGAGGGGGCAATGCAGCCCGCATCTCCTGAGGCTGGGGCTCCTGAGGCAGAGCCCGATAGCTCCCCAAAGTTTGGCGCTCCTGAGGCTGCCCCTTCAAGTGCTTCTCCAGTTGCGCCTTGTGTTGGCCGCCATGTCCAGCGTTTCGGTCGGCTTTGCGTGGACTTCGAAGAGCTCCGCAAGAGGAAGGGTTCCCCAAGCCACGGCAGCGGCACCTTCGGGTCGTTAAAACGGAGAAAGTACATCGTCGTTGACGAGTAAGTACCTTATCTTGGTTATTCTCCGCGTGCTGCTTCCCTTCCTGACGATGTCTCTTCAGGACCCCTTCCGCCAAGGCCACAGAATCTTCTGAGAAGCAACCTCCCCTCGCCTCGCTTCTCCCGCCAGACTTGAGCGCTGCAAGCCCGCGCGCTGCTCACGGCATGGAGTCAATCGGGGAAGCCAGCCTGTCGACAAGGCGTCTTGAGCTTGCACCCTCGCTGTCTCTCCTTCATGGCCTTGCTTGGAACACAACAAACGTGCGAAGGGTCCCTCCCCTAGTCGTGGACGGTGGCTCGGTGGCTTCGGTCTTGGGATCCTCTTCAAGCAGTAGGCCTTCACTTGTTCGGGCTCCTCACGAGGCCTGGCCTGCAACTGGGTGGGCGCCAGCCCCCAGCCCCAGCTAAAAGGGGGCGAGCCTCTTCGGGCTCCATCCGCGGTCCCCGCGGCAGAGGGTGGAGTCAGCAGCATGCTCAAGTCGGCGCAAGAAAGGAGCGTCATCCACCACGAGCTCTTTCAGGAGGCGTTGGGCACGATGAACCGCCTTGGTGAAGAGCTCGTGGATGTGGACGCGCGCCTCGTGGCCGATGGTCTTTGGCTGGTGGAGGAGCGGCATAAGTTGAAGGTGGCTATCAACCTCGAGCGCCACCAGCGCGAGCTTGATAATGCGAAGGCCGAGGTTTCCCTCGTAGACTCCCGCGAGGCCTGCTCCCGAGCTCTGGAAGAGGCTCGGGAAGCTGACTGCCGTCGCGAGGCCACGGAGAAGCGCGCGTGGGAGCTCCAAGCCTGGAGCGCCTCCTTGGATCAGCAAGTGGAGGCGCAGAGCTGCCCTTGTGTCATTGAGGGGGACGCCCACCAAAGAGGAAGAGATCCGAAAGTGCGAAGAGGTGTTGGCGCTGGAAGCTGTGGAGCGTAGCCTTGAGCTCGAACGAGTGGAGACGAGGGAGCGTCAAGGTGCCCAAGCGGAGGATGCGGTTGGCGCGCGTGAGGCCAGGGCCCAGGAGGAGGTCGATCGCCGGGTGGCCGAGGCTCGCGTGAATCTCGAGGGCAGGTACGACCTGAAGCTGGAGTTCGTGGAAGCTGAGGCTACAGGTAGGACTGCTGCCCTCAAGTCTAGGTTACTCGAGGTGGAGTGGCGCGAGGAGGCCGCTGCAGCCGCCCTGGTCTCGGCGCAGGCCGAACTGGCCTCCTCCCGCGCCGAGCTGCTCCCTCTTCAGTAGCGGGTCGCTGACGCCGAGGCCGTCCCGTGGTAGAACAGGGAGGAAGCGCTTAAGCGGCGGACGCTGGAGTGCGTGCACACCACCATGCTCCAGGACCTCAGGAACAGGGCCAATATTGCCCTAGGCCACATCTGTGATGAGAATGCTCCTCATCCCCACGCGAACGACTATGCCAGCCACCTCCGCTTCTTTACCGACGTGGTGACGCACTTGGAGAATCATTCCGAGAGAGTTCACCAACTTGTTGAAGAGAGTAGCCGCGGCCTGCTCGGGCGTGCGTTCTCTCGCGTCTTCAGCCATCTCCAAAACACCGACCCCAACTTTGATTTTGATGCCGCCATCGCTCCCGTACCCGAGGCCATCCGGGGTGACCTGGCACGATGGGTGGAAGACAATGTGGACACGCTGGTCAGGGCCTTCTCCTCCGATGACGATGCGGTGGTGGTCGCGGCAGACGAAGGCGACGTTGTCGATGATGGTGATGGCGGCGCTGGTGGAGGTGATGCTGATGCTAGCGATGGTGGCAGTGATGCCAGCGACGCGTCTGAGGGCGATCCCGGGGACACGACGAGCGACATGTCCGACTGATCCTGTGCTTCCCAGCTGTTTGTCCTGCACGCAGAAGCTCGGGCACGGCCCTAGAGGTTGTAAGAGCATTTTTGGAGGGGAAGCCGCTCATGTAAGTATACTATTGCCTCTATCTTTTTAGGTCGAGTTGAATATGTGTCTTCATGAACTCACATATCCTGGGGCAAGTTTGCTATTGCAGTTTTACCTTAGCCTGGATGAGCCCCAAACCGGCTCGTGAGTTTGCGAGTTGCTGGGAAGTTCCTGAGGAACTCGTCGACACGCCCGAGGGGGGCGCGTGATAAGCAAGCGCTAGCCGTGGAGCGACATCCGCGTGGCACGTATACGCCATGCTTAGCCCCGCTTGCGAGGGGGAAGCAATAGGCACAGACTCCGAATTAAGGCAAGAACCAGATAGCAAGAAAACGCTCGAATGAGAAAAGGCACCCCCCACGCGCATCAATTAAAATTCAACTTCAATTTAAATCCAAATCCAGAAGGCAGGGTTATAAAAAAGAGATCCAAAGAAAATGGCCGCGTCCGGCACCTAGTCTAGTCTTCTTCTCTTCTAACTAGCGCGGAGCTAAGTGCTGCCACTAGGACGTGGGAGGGAGCCCCCGAGGCCTGATACGTCTCCAACGTATCTATAATTTTTGATTGCTCCATGCTATATTATCTACTGTTTTGGACTATATTGGACTTTATTTTCCACTTCTATATTATTTTTGGGACTAACCTACTAACCGGAGGCCCAGCCTAGAATTGTTGTTTTTTGCCTATTTCAGTGTTTCGGATAAACGGAATATCAAACGGAGTCCAAACGGAATAAAATCTTCGGGAACGTGATTTTCTCACCGGACGTGATCCAGGAGACTTGGACCCTGCTCCAAGGAACAAAAGAGGCGGTCACGAGGGTGGGGGCACCCCCCCTAGGGCGCGCCCCCTGCCTCATGGGCCCCTCGTTGCTCCTCCGGCATACTTCTTCCTCCTATATATACACACGTACCCCCAAACGATCAGAAAAGGAGCCAAAAACCTAATTCCACCGCCGCAACTTTCCGTATCCATGAGATCCCATCTTGGGGCCTATTCCGGAGCTTCGCCGGAAGAGGTCCGTCATCACGGAGGGCTTCTACATCACCATAGCCTCTCCGATGAAGTGTGAGTAGTTTACCTCAGACCTTCGGGTCCATAGTTAGTAGCTAGATGGCTTCTTCTCTCTCTTTGAATCTCAATACAAAGTTCTCCCCCTCTCTTGTGGAGATCTATTTGATGTAATCTTCTTTTTGTGGTGTGTTTGTTGAGACCGATGAATTGTGGGTTTATGATCAAGTCTATCTATGAATAATATTTGAATCTTCTCTAAATTATTTTATGTATGATTGGTTATCTTTGCAAGTCTCTTCGAATTATCTGTTTGGTTTGGCCAACTAGGTTGGTAGTTCTTGCCATGGGAGAAGTGCTTAGCTTTGGGTTCGATCTTGCGGTGTCCTTACCCAGTGACAGAAGGGGCAGCAAGGCACATATTGTATCGTTGCCATCGAGGATAACAAGATGGGGTTTATTTCAAATTGCATGAATTTATCTCTCTACATCATGTCATCTTGCTTAAGGCGTTACTCTGTTTTGAACTTAATACTCTAGATGCATGCTGGATAGCGGTCGATGATTGGAGTAATAGTAGTAGATGCAGAATCGTTTCGATCTACTTGTCACGGACGCGATGCCTATATACATGATCATGCCTAGATATGCTCATAATTATGCTCAATTCTATCAATTGCTCAACAGTAATTTGTTCACCCACCGTATTTCTAATGCTCTTGAGAGAAGCCACTAGTGAAACCTATGGGCCCCGGGTCTATTCTCATCATATAAATCTCAATTACTTTAATCTTGCTTTGCTTTTTACTTTGCTTTTACTTTTTAATTTGCATCTTTATACCAAAAATACCAAAAATATTATACCTATCAGATCTCACTCTCGTAAGTGACCATGAAGGGATTGACAACCCCTAATCGTGTTGGTTGCGAGTAGCTATCATTTTGTGGAGGTACGAGGGACTTGAGTGTGGGCTCCTACTGGATTGATACCTTGGTTCTCAAAAACTGAGGGAAATACTTACGCTACTCTGCTGCATCATCCCTTCCTCTTCGGGGAAAACCAACGCAAGCTCAAGACGTAGCAACAAGGATTTCTGGCGCCGTTGTCGGGGAGTCTACGCAAAAAGTCAACATACCAAGTACCCATCACAATCCCTATCTCTCGCATTACATTATTTGCCATTTGCCTCTCTTTTTCCTCTCCCCCAATTCACCCTTGTCGTTTTATTTGCCCTCTCTCTCCCTATCCTCCCTCTCTATTTGCCTCTTTTGCCTGTTTGCTCTTGTTTGCTTGTGTGTTAGTTTGCCTGTTTGTCGTGATGGCTCAAGATACTACCAAATTGTGTGACTTCACCAATACAAACAATAATGATTTCCTTAGCACTCCAATTGCTCCTCTTACCGATGCTGAATCTTGTGAAATTAATACTGCTTTGTTGAATCTTGTTATGAAAGATCAATTCGCCGGCCTTCCTAGTGAAGATGCCGCTACACATCTGAATAGCTTCGTTGATTTATGTGATATGCAAAAGAAAAAATATGTCAATAATGATGTCGTTAAATTGAAGCTATTTCCTTTTTCGCTTAGAGATCGTGCTAAAGCTTGGTTTTCGTCTTTGCCTAAGAATAGTATTGATTCATGGAACAAGTGCCAAGATGCTTTTATCTCTAAGTATTTTCCTCCCGCTAAGATCATCTCTCTTAGAAACGATATTATGAACTTTAAACAACTTGATCATGAACATGTTGCACAAGCTTGGGAGAGAATAAAATTAATGATACGTAATTGCCCTACTCATGGTTTGAATTTGTGGATGATTATACAAAAATTTTATGCCGGATTGAATTTTGCTTCTAGAAATCTTTTAGATTCGGCCGCGGGAGGCACTTTTATGAAAATCACTTTAGGAGATGCTACTAAACTCCTAGATAATATTATGGTTAATTATTCTCAATGGCACACTGAAAGATCTTCTAATAAAGAAGTGCATGCGATAGAAGAAATTAATGTGTTGAGTGGAAAGATGGATGAACTTATGAAATTATTTTCTACTAAGAGTGTTTCTTCTGATCCTAATGATATGCCTTTATCTACTTTGATTGAGAATAACAATGAATCTATGGATGTGAATTTTGTTGGTAGGAATAATTTTGGTAACGACGCTTATAGATGGAATTTTAATCCTAGGCCATATCCTAGTAATCCTTCTAATAATTATGGGAATTCCTACAACAACTCTTATGGAAATTATAATAAGATGCCCTCTGAATTTGAGACTAGTGTTAAAGAGTTTATGAATTCACAAAATAATTTTAATGCTTTGTTTGAAGAAAAATTGCTTAAAGTTGGTGATTTGGCTAGAAACGTTGATAGAATTTCTCTTGAGGTTGATTCTTTAAAGCTTAGATCTATTCCTCCTAAGCATGATATCAATGAGTCTCTCAAAGCCATGATAATTTCCATTGATGAGTGCAAGGAAAGAACCGCTAGGATGCGTGCTTCCAAAGATGCCTTTATTAAAGCGTGTTCTTCCAATACCTATGAAAATCAAGATAAAGATCTAAAAGTTATTGATGTATCTCCTATTAAATCTTTATTTTGCAATATGAATCTTGATGAAACTGAATATGATCTTCCTTTACCTAGAAGGCGTTCTAAAAATTCGGAGTATTTAGATCTTAATGATGAAATTGATGAAAGTGGGATTGAAAGAAATAAAAATCTAGATGTTGCTAAACCCACTATATTGGATTTCAAGGAATTTAATTATGGAAGTTGCTCTTTAATTGATTGTATTTCCTTGTTGCAATCCGTGCTAAATTCTCCACATGCTTATTGTCAAAATAAAGCCTTCACCGAACATATTGTTGATGCCTTGATGCAATCTTATGAAGAAAAACTTGAGTTGAAAGTTTCTATCCCTAGAAAACTATATGATGAGTGGGAACCAACTATTAAAATTAAAATTAAAGATCATGAGTTTTATGCTTTCTGTGATTTGGGTGCTAGTGTCTCTACTATTCCCAAGACTTTGTGTGATTTACTAGATTTCCGCAATTTTGATGATTGCTCTCTAAACTTGCATCTTGCGGATTCCACTATTAAGAAACCTATGGGAAGGATTAACGATGTTCTTATTGTTTCAAATAGGAATTATGTTCACGTAGATTTCATTGTTCTTGATATAGATTGCAATCCTTCTTGCCCTATTATTCTTAGTAGACCTTTCCTTAGAACGGTTGGCGCGATTATTGATATGAAGGAAGGGAATATTAGATTTCAATTTCATTAAAAAAACGCATGGAACACTTTCCAAGAGAGAAAATAAAATTACCATATGAAACTATCATGAGAGCCACTTATGGATTGCCTACCAAAGATGGCAATACCTAGATCTATCCTCGCTTTTATGCCTAGCTAGGGGCGTTAAACGATAGCGCTTGTTGGGAGGCAACCCAATTTTATTTTTACTCCTTGATTTTTGCTCCTGCTTAGTAATAAATAAATTATTTAGCATCTGTTTTGGTTGTGTTTTTTGTTTTTAATTAGTGTTTGTGCCAAGTAGAACTGTTGGGAAGACTTGGGGAAAGTCTTGTTGAACTTGCTGTAAAAAACAGATACTTTAGTGTTCACGAGAACTGCTGTCATTTTTATTTGAAGAGTTCTATTTAGTTAATTATTTTTGAAGATGATTAATAGATAAATTCCTCACGTCCAGCAATTTATTTTAGAATTTTTGGGGTTCCACATTTTGCGCTAGCTACAAATTACTACAGACTGTTCTGTTTTTGACAGATTCTGTGTTTCATGTGTTGTTTGCTTATTTTCATGAATCTATGGCTAGTAAAATATTTTATAATCCATAGAGAAGTTGGAATACAGTAGTTTTAACACCAATATAAATAAATAATGAGTTCATTTCAGTACCTTGAAGTGGTCTTTTGTTTTCTTTCGCTAACGGAGCTCATGAGTTTTCTATTTTGAGTTTTGTGTTGTGAAGTTTTCAAGTTTTGGGTGAATTCTTTTGATGGATCATGGAACAAGGAGTGGCAAGAGCCTAAGCTTGGGGATGCCCATGGCACCCCCAAGATAATCCAAGGACACCAAGAAGTCAAAGCTTGGGGATGCCCCGGAAGGCATCCCCTCTTTCGTCCACTTCCATCGGTAATTTACTTGGAGCTATATTTTTATTCACCAACATGATATGTGTTTTGCTTGGAGCGTCTTGTATTATTTGTGTCTTTGTGTCTTAGTATGCCACAATCATCCTTTCTGTACACACCTTTTGAGAGAGCCATACATGAATTAAAATTTGATAGAATACTCTATGTGCTTCACTTATATCTATTGAGCGTAGTAGTTATACTCTATGTGCTTCACTTATATCTTTTTGAGCTAAGTAGTTTTGCTCTATGTGCTTCACTTATATCTTTTGAGATAGATAATTTTGCTCTATGTGCTTTACTTAGATCTTTTAGAGCACGGTGGTGGATTTGTTTTAAAGAAACTATTGATCTCTCATGCTTCACTTAAATTATTTTGAGAGTCTCTTAATATCATGGTAATTTGCTTAATAATAATATGCTTGGTATTCAAGATTTGTGAAACTTTCTTTTGAGTGTGTTGAATACTAAGAGAAGATTGAAGCATGATAATTGTTTTGAGATATGGAGGTGATAATATTAAAGTCATGCTAGTTGAGTAGTTGTGAATTTAAAGAATACTTGTGTTAAAGTTTGTGATTCCCGTAGCATGCACGTATGGTGAACCGTTATGTAACGAAGTCAGAGCATGATTTATTTATTGATTACCTTCCTTATGAGTGGCGGTCGAGGATGAGTGATGGTCTTTTCCTACCAATCTATCCCCCTAGGAGCATGCACGTAATACTTTGCTTTGATAACTTCTAGATTTTTGCAATAAGAATATGAGTTCTTTATGACTAATGTTGAGTCCATGGATTATACGCACTCTCACCCTTCCACCTTTGCTAGCCTCTCTAATACCACGCACCTTTCGCCGGTATCATACACCTACCATATACCTTCCTCAAAACAGCCACCATACCTACCTTTTATGGCATTTCCATAGCCATTCCGAGATATATTGCCACGCAACTTTTCACCATCTAGTTCATCATGACACATTCATCATTGTCATATTGCTTAGCATGATCATGTAGTTGACATAGTATTTGTGGCAAAGCCACCATTCATAATTTCTTCATACTTGTCACTCTTGATTCATTGCATATCCCGGTACACCGCCGGAGGCATCCATATAGAGTCATACTTTGTTTTAGAATCGAGTTATAATCATTGAGTTGTAAATAAATAAAAGTGTGATGATCATCATTCAATAGAGCATTGTCCCAAATAAAAAAAGAGAAAGGCCAAAGAAAAAAAGAAGGCCCAAAAAAATAAAAATAAAAATAAATAAATAAATAAAAAGGGGCAATGCTACTATCCTTTTTCCACACTTGTGCTTCAAAGTAGCACCATGATATAGCGAGTCTCATTTATTGTGCTTCAAAGTAGCACCATGTTCTTCATATAGAGAGTCTCATATGTTGTCACTTTCATATACTTGTGGGAATTTTACATTATAGAACTTGGCTTGTATATTCCAATGATGGGCTTCCTCAAAATTGCCCTAGGTCTTCGTGAGCAAGCAAGATGGATGCACACCCACTAGTTTTGAAAGTGCGTTATATCGACTAGAGGGGGGGTGAATAGGCGATTTTTATGAAAGTCTTCAAAATGTGGAAGTTATGAAGACAAATGATAGAAATAAACCTATTACCCTGCAGCGGAAGGTAGACTACACGAGGCAAGCCATAGTCAAGTATTCAATAGAGTGAAAGCACAATGACTAATAGCAGCAATGTAGTAAGGATCAGGTAGGAAGATATTGTGAAGCCACACAGAACACGCAGTCACTCAGTGAAGACAAAAGATAGTGCGAACATACAATGACTTCACAAGGAGTAACAGTAAGTAAAGGGAAGGGAAGATGAAACCAGTGACTCGCTGAAGACAATGATTTATTGGACCAGTTCCAGTTGCTGTGACAACTGTACGTCTGGTTAGGGCGGCTAGGTATTTAAACCTTAGGACACATAGTCCCAGACACCCAGTCCTGAACATGCAGCTCAGGACACCCAGTCCGCACCATATTCCCCTTGAGCTAAGGTCACACAGACCTCGCCCAATCACTCTGGTAAGTCTTCAAGGTAGACTCCCAAACCTTCACAGACTTTGTTCACCAGCAATCCACAATGTCTCTTGGATACTTAGAATGCGACGCCTAATCGGCTGGAGGATGCACAGTCCTCAAGTGTAATAAGTCTTCAGATCACATAGACAAGAAGACTTAAGTGATGCCTAATTCTCTTTGGCTCTGGGTGGTTAGGGCTTTATCCTCGCAAGGAATTCTCTCTCAAAGGCTCCGAGGTGGGTTGCTCTCAAACGACAAAAGCCGTACTCTGAATCTGAGCAGCCAACCATTTATGGTTGTAGGGGGTGGGCTATTTATAGCCACTTGGCAACCCGACCTGATTTGTCCGAAATGACCCTGGGTCAGTAAGGAACTGACACGTGTTCCAACGGTCAGATTTCAAACTCACACGGCAACTTTACTTGGGCTTCAAGCAAAGCTGACTTACCCGACTCTAGACAAGATTCGCTCTCAAAGTCTTCACTCGAAGACATAGGTTTTGTTTAAGCATCACTTCAGTCATTCTGACTGGTTCTCTTGGACCCCACTTAACAGTACGGTGGTTCCTATGACTCAACACAGAAGAAAGAGAACTACGAAAGATCTAAGTCTTCGAGCTCCATAGGCTTCATGTGGTGTCTTCTCTTGTCATAGTCTTCAATGTGAATATCTTCATATACCACCTTTGACTTCAATGTTTTCATACATTTTTAGGGGTCATCTCTGGTAGGAAAACCGAATCAATGAGGGACTTCTACCTGTGTTATCCTGCAATTCTCACAAACACATTAGTCCCTCAACTAGGTTTGTCGTCAATACTCCAAAACCAACTAGGGGTGGCACTAGATGCACTTACAATCTCCCCCTTTTTGGTGACTGACTACAAACTAGTTGAAGTTTTCAACAGGGAATATAATCTGTGAAATTGTAAAGGATAAGGAATTGTCTTCATAAGTTGCAAGGGCTCCCCCTGAAGATGTGCATATAAGTAATTTGCTTTTGGAATGCAAATGCAGGCAGGTTGTACTTGTGGAGATCCACTTCAAGTTATGACGACAATCCACTATGCATGTGAAAGTATATGAAGATAATGACATGCATAATGGAAAATGGACGTCTGCAGAATGATATAAGTGCGGAATTTATCATCGCAACACAAGGTGGCAGATAAGTAGCAGACGACCATCGAGTTTAAGTGTTACAACTCAAAGAACCAAATGTAGCAAAACGAGAGTTGTAAGCACGAAGCAAAATATAAAGCACCCGCCCATATGGACCCGCTTGAAGACTATCAACCTCATATGCTTCTCCCCCTTTTGTCAGTAAGGACCAAAAAGGTTTGAAGACATAGAGCATCTACTCGTTCCCATGAGGAGTAGGTGAAGCAGCAGGGTCGTTGGTGGTGTTTGGCGGTGCTGAAGAGCTTGGAGCAGAGTCGAAGCATGCTGAAGGAGGTGGTGGTGAAGTAGCATCATCTTCATCCTCGATCACTCTGGCATTCACAGTTGCAGCAAAGGAAGAGAACTCAGAGTCTTCAAGGGATGGAGTTCGTCGCAGCACTGCCCTTCGAGGAGGTGTGGAGTCAAACTTGAATCGCTCAGTGAAGCCATCCTCTTGAAGATCATCTTCAGAACACATCAGCGTTAGCCCTTTCCATGTGCGGCGAGAGGTTTCATGGGCAACAAAAGCATTCTTGGTGGCAAGATTGCGAATGCGATTAACATCCACCAAGAGGCTTTGCATCTGACGCTTCAGCCAGTCATGATGCCTATCCTGTTTCTGATGAAGAGCCACAAGAAGCTCTCGGTCTTTAAGAACATGAGTGCGCTTCTTGGGTCGTGGAGCAGTTGTACTGTCAGTGGCTTCAGTGAGAGCAGGATGCGGTGCACGTGTAGTGCCAGCCAAAGGATACACACGAGTTACGGCTTCCACGCCTTCAACGTTCTGAGTGAAACTTTGATGCTCTGCATTCTGAAGACTGAGAGGTTCCTTGGCAGGCTAAGGATAGATGGCTTCAAGAGACATATCCACATCAGGCAAAAAGATCCAATGGGTGCGGGCCGAGTGCTGATATGAGATAGCGGAGTGAAGTTTGATCAGCCGCATCACCCAAGGGGCGTAGAACTTCAAACCAAACAGATCAGAGCCAGATGCAGCAAGTTGGCGAATGAAGAAATCCTGTGTATTGAAGCATTTTCCATGAAGAATGTAGAAGACCAAAGTCTTCATTGCACCTTCCAGCTTGGCATGGGGAGATTGTCCTTTGATTGGCCAGAGAGTTCACCTTATGATGTAATAAATGGTTCTTGGCAGATACTCAAGGTCTTCAACGAAGAACTCCGTGGGATAAGCAGCATCTTGGGGCAATGGCTTCATCATACTGAGCATCTGACTCATATTAGGTTCAGTCTTCTGAAAGATGCTCTCAATAGCTTCACTATGAAGCTGACAGCCATGCTCGTAGAGATCGCCAGGAGTGGGCAAACCAGTGAGCTCAATGATGTCAAAGGCTTTGGCTTCGTGATGAATGTTTCCTGTCATCCACTCCAGAACCCAAGTCTTTGGATCTCTGCTATACCCGCGGATGTGAAGTGTGGCATAGAATTGGAGCAGCAACTCTTCATTCCAATGCTCTTGGTAAGTGACGAACGGCAGCAGTCCAACCTCTTTGAAGCAATCCAGAGCTTCTTCCAGACAGGGCAGACCAGCTATTGCTTCAATGTCAAGGCGCTTGTGTGGGAAGATGCGACCTTGGTTGTAAAGAACGCATGAGTAATAGCTTCACTGCGGATAACTCCAGAACCGATCAGATAATATTCTTTCCCTGGAGTAGGGGTTCCTGGAGTTGTTGAAGAATGTGTTGTCTGCTCTGCAGCCATTGATATTGAAGGAGCCAGGTGCTGATGCAGGACCTGGGAACCTTGGCAATCTTGGGATTGGCTTCTGTACCTGAGGCCTGTGCTCAACATGATAGTCGAACTGGGGACCGGCAGCAGACTCAGGAACAGAAGTGGCGGGATCAGTGGCTTCGCTGACTTCTAGTGCTTTTGTTTGTGAGGGCTCCACATTAGCTTCATCCATGACAGCGTCAGTGGCTTCGGTGGTGTTGGTGGTGGCAGCCTCAAGATGTTCAACCTCCACTTGACGAGCAGGAGGATCGGTCATGATCACGTTCTCCTCGAGAACTGCTTCTTGGTGGGACAGGGAAGTGGCAACTTGTGGGACTCCTTCTTCATCGGCTAATGCAGCCGGAATGTCTTCAGCAGTTTCAGCTTCAGACGCAGAGACTGGAGGCCTAGGTCCTTTGTGAAGCCTACGCAACGCAGGCGACGCCTGTGTAGTTGGAGTTGGCTGGGCCTCAAAGTCTTCTTCCTCTTGTGGGCGATCAGCCCATGAAGCATCCTGAGCGATTGGCATCAGAGGACGACCAATGCTGATGAGTTCGTTGTTCTCGAGCTGAGGAAGGACTGCACCATCTTCTACATGGTCATGTTGACCAATGTCTTCAGCAGCGATGGGATCAGCTGCTGGAAAGTCTTCAGCTTCATGAGCCTCTGTGAAAGCAGGCTCATGGATTGTCAGTTGGCGTTCAGCGTCAGGACGAACCATGGAAATGGGTTCAACTATCAAAGGCTCTGTGGGAGCAGCCCTATCTTTCTTGGTCTTCCTCTTCTTCTTGGAGGGGGCAATAGGAGAGGCTTCAGGATGTTTCCTCTTCCTGGCTTCAGCCTCAGCAGTCCTCGTCTTCTTGAGCTCTGAAGTGGTTGACCAACTTTTTGGCTTCGAGCCAGTCATTCTAGTTGGGAAGACAATGGGATCTGCTTCCTGCCTTGGTGCGTCAGGTTCAGCCGTAGCGGGCTTCTTCATCTTCTTTGCTGCCATCCTGGGGTCGATGCCAGGACGCCCAAGGGCCTTGCGCTTCTCAGCCTCATTGTAGGCCTGCACACATTTGTCAGCCAGAACCTTCATGCGCTCACAAGAACCTTGAGCTTCTGCATGTTTCTTGAGAAAGGCTTCCTTGAGCTCGTGCAGCATAATCTTGAAGTTCTTCACCTCTTGCATGCTGGGCTTGGCCATATGCTTCTTGAACTGAGCCTTTTCATAGTCAATCTTTTGCTTCAGTTCAACAATGCGCTGGGTGATAGCTAACTCTGAAGCAATGGCGCCATGGAAGGCGACACTGAGGCCAATGGGTAGTTGCAGATCTTCGAAGCTGATGTTTGGCATGTCAAACCATTCATCAATGAAGTTGTGGATGATTGTTACATCAAAGAGAGGCAGATCATTGAAGATTTCTGCTTCTTCTTTGCTCTTGATGAGTTGCTCAAGAGCGTCATCTGCAAGATCTTTATCACTTGACAGATCAATGGCATCATTGCGCAGAATGGCAGCAGCTGTTAGCTCTTGGCCGGTGTGTGGCAGAGGCATCTTGACCTTCTGGGGCTTGGAGATGCGTGATAAATCTTTGGATTGCACAATGTCTTCAGGAGGTGCAGTTGCCAGTGGCTTCGCCCATGAGATTTTTGGTGAAGGGGCAGGCTTTGAAGCTTTAGGCTTCTTCAACTTCTTTGGCTTCGGTGCTGCAGGCGCTTCATCTGATTCAGCGTCATCTGCAGGCTCATTCACTGCAGTCCCTTGAACCAAGATATGGGTGATGAGGCCTTCAAGGTTGTAGAAAGGACCAACGACATTGGGTTCTGCATCTCGTGTGCCATCAGCCCTTGGAGCTGAGGTACCAGGGTTGAAGTCTAGTCCCAATGTCTTCTTGTTTTGCTTCGCTGAGTTCTGGGCAAACTGGAAGTTGCGCTTGACCAAAATGTCGTCACGACACCATAGTAGTGATGATGGGTGTGCATCAACAGGCTGTGGCCCACGGACCATGCAGGGATATAAGCCTTGTTCAATGGCTTCATCTCTGGACCTGGGTTGAAGATTCTTGTATAGGATGTCTCCCCATGGTCTCTTGATGGCATTTTTCTCAGCATATTCCTGGGTTTCAAATCGGTATTTGAACCATTGTTCTGCCCAATATCTTTGAATCCATTGGATTCGGGTCTTGCGCTGATTGTAATCCTCTTCAGGATCTGTCTTGTACAATTCTGAGAGGTCATCTGGCAGATCTCTAGATGTTTCTCCATGACGCTTTCTGCCACCCTTCCTTGCTGATTTCTCTAAAACCATGAACTTTAAACTGAAAGGCTTCAACACGTTCAAAGGCTTCAAAGATTTTCGCTTGCTGGACAAACAGGAACTTGCTTCGGGAGAATTTATATGATGCTGTAAGAATTCTGCAAATGAATGCAGACTATGAGAACCAAGGGATTCTCCCACGGACATGTACCTGTGACAGCATTAAGGTGTGAGGGAAGGGGAAGAGGTCATATGCATTCTCAGAAGATTTTGAATATAAATCAGTTTAGAAGACATTGACCTCATTCTGCGAAGACATTCACTCATAGATAAGGAGTTGGTTCCAGATTTGTACGAATCCAGAGATCAGTACAAGTGAGGAATCTAACTACTTTGTGAAGCATAAGTGAATATACTAGGCATGTTATGAGATGCAGTATGAGAGAGATCTAACTTGTGTGAATAGAAACTGCTTGTGGTAGAAAGTGACAAAGCCATAGGATCAACAGTGCCGTAAAAAGGAAGTTTTATTTACCACACTAAGAACTGCTAGACGGAGTGGAAGATGAGGCCGAGAAGTTCGATCTTCCATGCCCTAACTTGGCGACGGAGGACACCTACGAAGACGGCGGAGAGGACGATGTTCGCGGTCATCGTGAAGACGGCATCGGAGAGGTTGCGGTAGCGAAGCGCTTCGTCATCGGTGTCGTCGAGGGCTAGCGGTGGTGCTAGGGTTCGTGCGAGAGTGGAAGAAGAGATAATGACCGCCGTGAAGTGTGTATTTATAGGTACAGGGGCGACACTGCGTTATTACACAGGTGCCCCTGGGGATTCGCATCTGAGGAACACGTGGCCATCATACAGAATTTTGGGGTTTGTTCCACGTCCCACGCATGCCTGGATTGTCGGGTGGTCGTTCCTACTTCTCCGGGTTCCATGTGGAGGAATGAGCATTGAAAGTGGACTTAAGGTTTGTCTTTGTATCTTCTGCTGACAAGGACACAGAGAAGACATTCGACAGTTTCAATAGAATTCGTATGATTTGGAGAGATAGAGTTTGAGATAGATAGCATAGAGAGGTTAGGGTCCGATCACATTCACTTAGTTCAAAAGATTCAACAAGAAGACATAGCTATAAGTGAATGATGTAGAGGACAGAACACTAGTATATATATATAATCAACATAGTGAAGATAATCATGAAGACATGTTGAGATTGAAGCCAAACCAAATGTGAAGACATAGCAAGGTAACGCCATGAGTGAAACACTCCAAAATAGAACATTTGGTGGTGGCGTTACCCACCGTATAGGAAGTATTAGACACAGACACGGCACACAATTATCGTGGCGCTCCGAAGTCAAATTCCACATTAATGTATTCACACTTAGAATGTATGTCTTCTTTGATTGAAGATATACTTTACTTCGTGTGTTGCACATCTAAGTCATCAATATGCATAAGGGTTAGGATGTGTGCCTGATCACAGGACATTTGAGGATTCCAGGATATTTAGCTCACACCGTAACTTGCAAAATCTCTTCTCATCCAAGGGCTTGGTGAACATATCTGCCAATTGCTCTTTAGTGTTGACGTGTATGATATCAATATCTTCCTTCACAACATGATCTCTGAGAAAGTGATGACGAATTTCAATGTGCTTTGTCTTCGAGTGCTGAACTGGGTTGTTGGCAATCTTGATGGCGCTTTCGTTGTCGCAGTAGAGTGGCACTTGCTTCAGATGAATGCCATAGTCTTTGAGCGTTTGCTTCATCCACAGAAACTGAGCGCAGCAAGATCCAGCAGCAATGTATTCAGATTCAGCAGTGGAGAGAGATACACAGTTCTGCTTCTTTGAAGACCAACATACAAGTGATCGTCCCAGAAAGTGACATCTGCCTGATGTAGACTTGCGATCAACTTTTTCACCAGCATAATCAGCATCCAAGAATCCAACCAGATCAAACTCTGAGCCCTTTGGATACCATAATCCTAGAGTTGGGGTGTGAGCCAAATATCGAAGAATTCGCTTCACAGCTAAGTGATGCGACTCCTTTGGTGCCGCTTGAAATCGAGCACACATGCAAACACTAAGCATAATATCTGGCCTAGATGCACATAGATAAAGTAAAGAACCAATCATGGAGCGGTATACCTTTTGATCGAACTCTTTACCATTGTCGTCAGGACCCAGATGATGCTTGGCTGGCATTGGCGTCGTGAAGCCTTTGCAGTGTTGCATACCAAACTTCTTCAGGCAATCTTTGAGATACTTCTCTTGAGATATGAAGATGCCGTTGCGTTGCTGTCGTATTTGAAGACCGAGAAAGAACTTCAGCTCTCCCATCATAGACATTTGATATTGCTCTTGCATCATATATCCAAACTCTTCACTATACTTCTGATTGGTGCAGCCGAAGATAATGTCATCCACATATATTTGGTACACAAACAGTTCACCATCATATGTCTTCGTGAAGAGAGTGGGGTCGAGAGAACCAGGTATGAAGCCTTTGCTCTTCAGGAAGTATTTGAGTGTGTCATACCAGGCCCGAGGGGCTTGTTTGAGGCCATACAGTGCCTTGTTGAGCTTGTATACCATGTCAGGATGTTTTGGATCTTCAAAGCCAGGAGGTTGTGCAACATACACTTCTTCTTCAATCTTGCCATTGAGGAAGGCGCTCTTCACATCCATTTGATAAAGTAGTATGTTGTGATGATTTGCATAGGCCAGCAGTATGCGTATGACTTCAAGTCTAGCCACAGGAGCAAATGTTTCATCGAAGTCAATGCCTTCCACTTGAGTATATCCTTGAGCAATGAGACGAGCTTTGTTTCTGACAACTTGACCATGCTCATCTTGCTTGTTGAGGTATATCCATTTGGTGCCTATTATGTTGTGCTTCCGAGGATCGGGACGCTTGACCAGTTCCCATACATTATTCAGCTCAAACTGTTGAAGCTCCCCTTGCATAGCTTGAATCCATTCAGGTTCCATGAAGGCTTCTTCAACTTTCTTGGGTTCTGTTATTGAGACGAATGCAAAGTGCCCATAGAAATTTGCTAGCTGAGTTGCCCTTGAACGAGTGAGTGGACCGGGTGCATTGATGATATCAATTATTCTTTCAATTTGCACTTCATTGGCAACGCGAGGATGTATAGGGCGAGGATTTTGCTCTTGTTGATCATTGTCGTTGTTAGAAGGAATGTCTTCAGGCTGAGCATTGTCTTCATGTTGATCAGGTGCAGAGATGATAAGTTCTTCTTCAGGATGAGCTTCTGAAGGTATAATTTCTCCAGTTCCCATTAGCTTGATTGATTCACTGGATGGAACTTCATCTAGCACATTTGGCAGTTGCTCTCTTTGTGAGCCGTTGGTCTCATCGAACCGCACATCCACTGTTTCAACCACTTTGTAATGAAAGAGATTGAAGACTTTGTAGGAGTGCGAATCCTTTCCATATCCAAGCATAAAACCCTCATGTGCTTTTGGTGCAAACTTTGAGGTGTGATGTGGGTCCTTGATCCAGCACCTGGCGCCAAATACTCTGAAGTAACTGACATTTGGATTCTTGCCAGTAAGGAGCTCATAAGATGTCTTGTTCAGAAGCTTGTGAAGATAAACACGATTGATTGTATGGCATGCAGTATCAATGGATTCAGGCCAGAATTTTCTTGGAGTCTTGTATTCATCTAGCATCGTTCTGGCCATCTCAATGAGTATTCTGTTCTTGCGTTCGACGACCCCATTCTGCTGTGGCGTGTACGGGGCAGAGAATTCATGTGTGATGCCCAAGGTATCAAGATATGTATCAAGGCCAGTGTTCTTGAATTCAGTGCCATTGTCACTTCTGATATGCTTTATCTTGGCGCCATAGTTGTTCATTGCTCGATTGGCGAAGCGTCTGAAGACATCCTGCACTTCAGTCTTGTAAAGGATTATGTGCACCCAAGTATATCTAGAATAATCATCAACAATGACAAAGCCATAGAGACAAGCAGTAGTAGTAAGAGTTGAGTAATGAGTGGGACCGAAAAGATCCATGTGAAGCAGTTCGAAGGGTCGAGTAGTGGTCATGATTGTCTTCGAGGGATGTTTGGCCCTCGTCATCTTTCCTGCCTCACAGGCACCACATAAGTGATCTTTCTTGAACTTGACGCCCTCGATGCCTATGACATGCTTCTTCTTTGCCAGGGTGTGGAGGTTCCTCATGCCAGCATGCCCAAGCCTCCGATGCCAGAGCCAACATTCTGAAGCTTTTGCTAGAAGACATACGGCAAGATTTGGTCCTGCTGAGAAATCTACCACATACAAATCATCTTTTCGATACCCTTCAAATACTAGAGACTTGTCAGATTCCATTAGAACAAGGCAACGATATTTTCCAAATATTATGATCATGTTTAAATCGCAAAGCATTGAGACAGACATTAAGTTGAAGCCAAGGGATTCAACAAGCATGACTTTATCCATGTGTTGATCCCTTGAGATTGCAACTCTACCTAGACCCAATACCTTACTTTTACCAGTGTCAGCAAATGTGATGTGGCTCTTGTCGGATGGACATAAGGTTGAGTCCACAAGAAGGCTTCTTTTGCCAGTCATGTGATTTGTACACCCACTATCAATAATCCATTCTAAAGACGCTGGTGTCGTACCCTACAGTGCAGTTAGGGGGATAGGCTTCAGAAGAGCATTGTGAAGCAAAAACATTTGACGAACCAGTGGGTTATGAAAGCTTAGATCCAGATTAGGACTAATAGGGAGAGTAGCAAGCGATTCAGGAATGAAGTACATGGTAAGACCATTCGGGCATTTGATCTTGCGCCCTACAAGATGTTTAAGGTCCCCAGCAATAGCGTCAAACGATTTTGGTTTTCTGCTGGAGACCTTTCCCTGCAAAAGAGAGTTAAGCTTTCTTAGCCACCCACATCTTCAAGGGTGGCTTAGAAGCAATAAGTCTAAGTGCAGCATATGAGAACTTTGGCTTTGGAGCCCTAGCAAACAGTCTTGCAGGCGGACAATAGTACTCATAAGAATAAGCAGAATAGTTCTTGGTCTTATGAACATGGCGGTTTGATGAACCGCTCTCATATTCATATGCCTGAGTATGGTTTCCCTGCAAAACATTTGCGTTAGTGCGACTCAGGTGAGTCCTCTATCTGTATGAAGCCTTTGGACCGTATGAAGCCTTTGGTCTGAGGTTTGTCTTCTTCATGTGAGGTGTCATGATGACATTCACAGGAAGATTCTCCAGACACCTTTTCGGAACCCAGATCTTCTTCATAGGTGGTCCATTCCTGCAGTTAGTACCAATGTACCTGGCAAACACTTCACCATTCTGATTCTTAAATAGTTTATAGTTTGCATCAATGGATTCATCAATGATAATGGGGTTAGCACAAGTGAAGCCAGATAGATTGGATGGATCTGCTGAAGGTTCCTTTGCAGCAACCCACGTGGTTTTGGGGTACTTCTCAGGTTTCCAGTAAGAGCCATCAGCATTCATTTTCCTTATGAACCCAACACCCTCTTTCCTCGGGTTTCGGTTCAGAATCTGCTTTTTGAGGACATCACATAGTGTCTGATGCCCTTTAAGAATTTTGTACACCCTTGTTTTAAGAATTGTCTTCAACCTAGCATTCTCATCAGCAATAGCAGTGGTATCCTTAGCAGAGGGGTTAGTTACCACATCAACAGTTGAAGATATTGCAACAGTAGTAGTAGTAGAACATTCAGCAACAGAAGTAGCATTATCACGCTCAATGCATTTAAGACATGGTGGTTCAAATCCTTCCTGAGCGGAACTGATCTGTTTGGCGCGAAGTGACTCGTTTTCCTTTTGAAGATCTTCATGAGCCGCTCTCAATTTCTCAAGATCTTGCTTCCTTTGAAGATAATCATAGGAAAGCTTCTCATGAGTTGTTGAGAGAGTTTCATGACGACTTTCAAGTTCCTCATACTTAACGTGAAGATTTTTTATGTCTTCAATTAAGGATTCAGATCGAGTCATTTCAGCACCTAACAGATCATCGCTTATGTCTAACAGTTTTTGAATATGTTCCATAGCTTTCTGTTGTTCAGTTGCAATTTTAGCAAGTGTTTTGTAGCTGGGTTTTGAACCACAATCAGAGTCATCGTCACTAGATGTTTGATAGTGAGTAGTGCGTGTGTTTACCTTGGCACCGCGTGCCATGAAGCAGTAGGTAGAAGCAGAGTAGTCCTTGTCATTTGCATCAGTGTCGGTGATGAAGTCATTGTCTTCAGTGTTGAAGATGGACTTGGCAACGTATGCTGTAGGCAGACTTGCGACTTCTGAATCAGACTCCTCCTCAGACTCCACCTCCGCCTCCTCAGAAGCAGACTCCTCCTCTGAATCCATTTCCTTGCCAACAAACGCACGTGCCTTGCTAGATGAGCTCTTCTTGTGTGATGAAGACTTTGAGGAAGACTTGGAAGAAGACTTTGAGTATTTCTTCTTCTTCTTGTCGTCAGAGTCATATTCCTTGCTCTTCTTCTTCTTTTTGTTCTCATTGTCCCACTGTGGACACTCAGAGATGAAGTGGCCAGGTTTCTTGCACTTGTGACATGTTTTCTTCTTGTAGTCGTGAGCAGAAGCTTCATCATTCCTTGAGCTTGATCGGGAAGACTTTCTGAAACCTTTCTTCTTGGTGAATTTTTGGAACTTCTTCACAAGCATAGAAAGTTCCCTTCCAATGTCTTCAGGATCATCCAAACTGCTGTCAGATTCTTCTTTAGATGAGGAGATAGCTTTTGCCTTCAAGGCACGAGTTCGCCCATAGTTTGGACCATAGATATCTCTTTTCTCAGAAAGCTGAAACTCATGTGTGTTGAGCCTCTCAAGTATGTCAGACGGATCGAGTGTCTTGAAATCAGGACGTTCTTGAATCATCAGGGCTAGGGTGTCAAACGAACTATCAAGTGATCTCAATAGTGTCTTGACGACTTCATGTTTGGTGATCTCAGGAGCGTCGAGGGCTTGAAGCTCATTTGTGATGTCAGTGAGTCGGTCAAATGTGAGCTGGACATTCTCATTGTCATTTCGCTTGAAGAGGTTGAAGAGGTTGCGAAGGACACTGATTCTCTGATCTTTCTGGGTTGAGACACCTTCATTGACCTTGGAGAGCCAGTCCCAGACCAGCTTAGATGTTTCCAAAGCACTCACACGGCCATATTGTCCTTTGGTCAGATGACCACAGATGATATTCTTGGCAGTAGAGTCCAGTTGAACGAACTTCTTGACATCAGCAGCAGTGACACCTTCTCCAGCCTTGGGAACGCCATTCTTGATGACATACCATAGGTCGACGTCAATGGCTTCAAGATGCATGCGCATCTTATTCTTCTAGTAGGGATATTCAGTTCCATCGAAGACGGGGCACGCAGCGGAGACTTTAATTATCCCTGCAGTCGACATAGCTAAAACTCCAGGTGGTTAAACCGAATCACACAGAACAAGGGAGCACCTTGCTCTGATACCAATTGAAAGTGCGTTATATCGACTAGAGGGGGGGTGAATAGGCGATTTTTATGAAAGTCTTCAAAACATGGAAGTTATGAAGACAAACGATAGAAATAAACCTATTACCCTGCAGCGGAAGGTAGACTACACTAGGCAAGCCATAGTCAAGTATTTAATAGAGTGAAAGCACAATGACTAATAGCAGCAATGTAGTAAGGATCAGGTAGGAAGATATTGTGAAGCCACACAGAACACGCAGTCACTCAGTGAAGACAAAAGATAGTGCGAACATACAATGACTTCACAAGGGAAGGGAAGATGAAACCAGTGACTCGCTGAAGACAATGATTTGTTGGACCAGTTGCTGTGACAACTGTACGTCTGGTTAGGGCGGCTAGGTATTTAAACCTTAGGACACATAATCCCGGACACCCAGTCCTGAACACGCAGCTCAGGACACCCAGTCCGCACCATATTCCCCTTGAGCTAAGGTCACACAGACCTCGCCCAATCACTCTGGTAAGTCTTCAAGGTAGACTTCCAAACCTTCATAGACTTCGTTCACCGGCAATCCACAATGTCTCTTGGATGCTCAGAACGCGACGCCTAACCGGCTGGAGGATGCACAGTCCTCAAGTGTAATAAGTCTTCAGATCACACAGACAAGAAGACTTAAGTGATGCCTAATTCTCTTTGGCTCTGGGTGGTTAGGGCTTTATCCTCGCAAGGAATTCTCTCTCAAAGGCTTCGAGGTGCGTTGCTCTCAAACGACAAAAGCCGTACTCTGAATCTGAGAAGCCAACCGTTTATGGTTGTAGGGGGTAGGCTATTTATAGCCACTTGGCAACCCGACCTGATTTGTCTGAAATGACCCTAGGTCACTAAGGAACTGACACGTGTTCCAACGGTCAGATTTCAAACTCACACGGCAACTTTACTTGGGCTTCAAGCAAAGCTGACTTGCCCGACTCTGGACAAGATTCGCTCTCAAAGTCTTCACTCGAAGACATAGGTTTTGTTTAAGCATCACTTCAATCATTCTGACTGGTTCTCTTGGACCCCACTTAACAGTATGGTGGTTCCTATGACTCAACACAGAAGAAAGAGAACTATGAAAGATCTATGTCTTCGAGCTCTATAGGCTTCATGTGGTGTCTTCTCTTGTCATAGTCTTCAATGTGAATATCTTCATATACCACCTTTGACTTCAATGTCTTCATACATTTTTAGGGGTCATCTCTGGTAGGAAAATCGAATCAATGAGGGACTTCTACCTGTGTTATCCTGCAATTCTCACAAACACATTAGTCCCTCAACTAGGTTTGTCGTCAATACTCCAAAACCAACTAGGGGTGGCACTAGATGCACATACAAGTTTCTTTTGTTGAGCTTTCATACATTTATAGCTCTAGTGCATCTGTTGCATGGCAATCCCTACTCACTCCCATTGATATCTATTGATGGGCATCTCCATAGCCCGTTGATACGCCTAGTTGATGTGAGACTATCTTCTCCTTTTTGTCTTCTCCACAACCACCATTCTATTCCACCTATAGTGCTATATCCATGGCTCATTCTCATGTATTGCGTGAAGATTGAAAAAGTTTTGAAAAAGTTAGAGTATGAAACAATTGCTTGGCTTGTCATCGGGGTTGTGCATGATTTAAATACTTTGTGTGGTGAAGATGGAGCATAGCCAGACTATATGATTTTGTAGGGATAACTTTATTTGGCCATGTTATTTTGAGAAGACATAATTGCTTTGTTAGTATGCTTGAAGTATTTTTTTATGTCAATATAAACTTTTGTCTTGAATCTTTCTAATCTGAATATTCATACCACAATTAAGAAGATTTGCATTGAAATTATGCCAAGTAGCACTCCGCATCAAAAAATTTCTTTTTATCATTTACCTACTCGAGGACGAGTAGGAATTAATCTTGGGGATGCCTGATACGTCTCCAACGTATCTATAATTTTTGATTGCTCCATGCTATATTATCTACTGTTTTGGACTATATTGGGCTTTATTTTCCACTTTTATATTATTTTTGGGACTAACCTACTAACGGGAGTCCCAGCCCAGAATTGTTGTTTTTGCCTATTTCAATGTTTCGGATAAATGGAATATCAAACGGAGTCCAAATGGAATAAAATCTTCGGGAACGTGATTTTCTCACCGAACATGATCCAGGAGACTTGGACCCTACTCCAAGGAACAAAAGAGGCGGTCACGAGGGTGGGGGCACCCCCTGCCTCGTGGGCCCCTCGTTGCTCCTCCGGCATACTTATTCCTCCTATATATACACACGTACCCCCAAACGATCAGAAAAGGAGCCAAAAACCTAATTCCACTGCCGCAACTTTCTGTATCCACGAGATCCCATCTCGGGGCCTATTCCAGAGCTCCGCCGGAAGAGGGCCGTCATCATGGAGGGATTCTACATCATCATAGCCTCTCCGATGAAGTGTGAGTTGTTTACCTCAGACCTTCGGGTCCATAGTTAGTAGCTAGATGGCTTCTTCTCTCTCTTTGAATCTCAATACAAAGTTCTCCCCCTCTCTTGTGGAGATCTATTCGATGTAATCTTCTTTTTGCGGTGTGTTTGTTGAGACCGATGAATTGTGGGTTTATGATCAAGTCTATCTATGAATAATATTTGAATCTTCTCTGAATTCTTTTATGTATGATTGGTTATCTTTGCAAGTATCTTCGAATTATCTGTTTGGTTTGGCAAACTAGATTGGTAGTTCTTTCCATGGGAGAAGTGCTTAGCTTTGGGTTTGATCTTGCGGTGTCCTTACCCAGTGACAGAAGGGGCAGCAAGGCACGTATTGTATCGTTGTCGTCGAGGATTACAAGATGGGGTTTATTTCATATTGCATGATTTATCTCTCTACATCATGTCATCTTTCTTAAGGCGTTACTCTGTTTTTAACTTAATACTCTAGATGCATGCTGGATAGCGGTCAATGAGTGGAGTAATAGTAGTAGATGCAGAATCGTTTCGATCTACTTGTCACGGATGTGATGCCTATATACATGATCATGCCTAGATATTCTCATAATCATGCTCAATTCTATCAATTGCTCAACCGTAATTTGTTCACCCATCGTAGAATACTTATGCTCTTGAGAGAAGCCACTAGTGAAACCTATGGCCCCCGGGTCTATTCTCATCATATCAATCTCCATTACTTTAATCTTGCTTTGCTTTTTACTTTGCTTTTACTTTTTACTTTGCATCTTTATACCAAAAATACCAAAAATATTATATCTATCAGATCTCACTCTCGTAAGTGACCGTGAAGGGATTGACAACCCCTAATCGCGTTGGTTGTGAGTAGCTATCGTTTTTTGCAGGTACGAGGGACTTGAGCGTGGGCTCCTACTGGATTGATACCTTGGTTCTCAAAAACTGAGGGAAATACTTACGCTACTTTGCTGCATCATCCCTTCCTCTTCGGGGAAAACCAATGCAAGCTCAAGACGTAGCAAGGCCTGAGGGCGACACTCCTGAGACTCCGGGGCATGTACAACCCCACTCATTATTACGTGAGAGTGTCACGAGCGGAGACCTTCACAGGCGAGAGCCTTACTTCATATCGCCAGACGAGGGCCCCGCCTTGCACCTCCCTCGACCACCGTTGGGGCGACCGGAAACTAGGACGACACCAAGGGGCAAAGGGGACGCCAGCGGCGCCCTCGGCGACCACGGGTCCTCTGCCGGGGGAAGGCTCTTGAGCGCCTCCCCGACAGAGGGCCTACCTTCGGGGGACGCCTTGCTCCATGCGGCGCGGGGAGGGGCCTTGCTCCCGGCCCCTCTCCTGCAGCCCCCAGCATGCCCCCCTGGCGGCAGGGAGGCCGACGAGCTGGGGCCGCCATCCACTGCTGCGACCTGATCCTCCTGCGTCCCATGGTTAGCGTAAGCCTACTCTTGAGGAATTAGTGGTACCCTGTAGCTGTTGTCACCGGCGCGGTTGGTGAGGCTTCCAGACGGCTCCTGAAAGGTGCCCACTTCTAGCGCCTCCTCCTCCCAGCCCGGCTCGAGGAACAAGCTAGGGTCGTCTTCAAGCATGTACTCCTGGTCCACCATGTGGGGCACGTAGGCCTCCGAGGCCGTCGCATCAAAGACCTCGCCGTAGTGCCCCACGCTCCATGTTGCCTCGCCCAACGTGCCGCCTTGAGGGTGGTAGGGTTGCATCCCGCCGGGGCCGTAGGTGGCAGTGCTTGTGCCCGCGCCCACCAAAGGTGGCGCGGGTGCGAGTGGGCGTCCAACTCCGTTGGTTGCGCCGGTGCCGATGAAGCCTGGTGGCGCGCCCTTGGGCACGCGGGCGTGGCGAGGCCCACCATGCGACCCGGCCGCGGCTTGAGGTGTGAGTAGGGAGCAGAAGGGTGGTGCTCCCGAGGCCGCGGCGTCCTGGAGCTCGGTGACGCGCTCCAGCAATGCATCCCGGCCGCTCTCCATCAACCGGCATCGCAGAAGCTCCCAAGCCACTGTGAGTGCGGCCCTCATGTTTTCTTGCTCCCATCGGGTGTGTGGCGCCGTGGCCGCGGCGTGGCTAGAGGCTCTTGCTGCTGCTCGCGCTTGTCGCATAGTAAGGGCAGACGGCGGGTGACTGCGTCACCCATGGCCCACAGTGTTTGGTGGTGCGCGTGCTACCTAAGGCACTGGGTTGAGGTCTTCTTGAGCAGTCGGCGCCGCCCGGGCTGGCCAGGCTGCCCAGCGGTCGGCGTTGGTCCTTGAGTCGCCGGACATCGGAGCCGCGGAGTGTCGGGGGACAAACAAGCGGATCAACTGGCGGAAGAAGAGCTCTGGTGCACCCCTACCTGGCGCACCAAATGTCAGATCTCGGGTTCCGGAAAAACCCTTAAGGTTCAAACACTGGGGTGCGCACGAAGATCTCCCCCTACCAACTCATGCCCTCAACCTCGCCACGATGTCTAAGGCTAACTCGACGAACTCACAACACAAGAGACACAAGATTTATACTGGTTCGGGCCACTGTTGTGGTGTAATACCCTACTCCAATGTGGTGTGGTGGATTACCTCTTGGGCTGAGGATGAACAGTACAAGGGGAAGAACATCCTCCTGAGGTGAGGTGTTCTTGTGCTTGGTGTGTGTGTGGATGGCTTGGATCTAGTCCAAGATGAGATGGATGAGGCTCTGTTTGTTCACCCCGGTTCCAGTTTTCATGTCCTCGTCTACTGTGGTGGCTAATCCTATTTATAGAGGCCCTGGTCCTCTCCCCAAATATTGAGCGGGAAGGGAGCCAACAACGAAAAATTTGAAAGGGGACACCTAGTACAAGTTATCCTGACAAAAGTAGTCTTCGCCTGCCAAAGGCTCTGGTGGTGACGCCGCCTTGGGCTCCATCATGACCACCGCCTTGCCGTCCTGCTGGTCTTTGTATCGTTGCACTGATATGGAAATCTTCTCTTGACGCCTCGGTACTCTTCGTCTGCGCTTGCCTCCTTAGCACCGAAGAGGAAACAAGGACACTATGCGCCCTGGCGCTCGCGTGGTCTCGATCGTCATGGCTCATGTCATTGGAACCTCGCGAGGTTTGCCTGTTCTTGATCTCTCGGCCCCTTGCGAGCCAGCCTGGTGAGGCCGCTCCTGAGGAGGTCTTGTGTCATCCGCCTCACGAGGCTTGGCCCCTCGCGAGGGTCTTGAATGCTCGTTGGTGAAGATGGGTCGTACGGGCCCGCTAGTAGAGCCACGCCGTGGGCCGCAGGCAGGCAAGTCTGGGGACCCCCGTTCCCAGAACACCGACACTCCTCGCCATTGACGTGCCGAGGGCTCCAAGCCCGGGCTATGCGAGCACCAGCGCCAGATGACTCGAAGTCGGTGGCGGGGCCTCCCCTGAGGTGCTGAAAGGGAGGATGGTGCCCATGGTTGGGAGGGGAATCTTCTCCTCGACCATGACCCCTGATCTAGACACGCTACCTAGGATTTCCTCGGGCTCCTTTAAGGGACCCAGGGCGCCCCCGCCAGCATGCACCTGCTCCTCCGCGGCAGCGATCTTGGCGGCTTCGTCTGCAATAGCTTTCCCTATGTTGGCTACCTCTTCAAGCAGTTTTGGCTCTTTGGCCTGGAGGACTGCGAACGAGAAGACATGCGAATGGCAAAAAGGCATAACAAGGTGGGGTCTATTTCTACACAAATAGATCTTTTCTACATCATGCCATCATTCCTATTGCATTACTCCGTTTCTCCATGAACTTAATACACTAGATGCATGCTGGATAGCGGTCGATGTGTGGAGTAATAGTAGTAAATGTAGGCAGGAGTCGGTCTACTAATCTTGGACGTGATACTTATATAATGATCATTGCCAGGATAACGTCTTGATTATTTGAAGTTCTATCAATTGCCCAACAGTAATTTGTTTACCCCCTGTATGCTATTTTTCTCGAGAGAAGCCACTGGTGAAATCTACGCCCCCCCCCGGGTCTCTTCTTTATTATATTTTCCTTCGCGATCTATTTTTATTTGCTTTTATTTCCAGATCTATTAATCCAAAAATACAAAAATACCTTGCTGCAATTTTTATTTATTTATTTATTTTATCTCGTGTTCCCACGAGATCTATTTATCCAGTCTACTACAATTTCACCTATCTTTTTACCCGTGAGGGATTGACAACCCCTCTCTTACGTCGGGTTGCAAGTATTAGTTCTTTGTGTGCAGGAGCTGTTTACGTGGTGTTGCGTGGTTCTCCTACTGGTTCGATAACCTTGGCCTCATCAATGAGGGAAGTACCTATAGTAGAGATGCTGCATCATCCCTTCCTCTTTGGGAAATACCGACGTAGTTCAAGCCGCATCAAAAGGAATTTCTGGCGCCGTTGCCGGGGAGAAATCATCAACATCTACCAGGTTCCTAATCACAAATCTCATCTCCTTGCAATTTACATTATTTTCCATTTGCCTCTCATTTTCCTCTCCCCCATTTCACAAAAAATTGCGGTTTTATTCGCCCTCTTTTTCGTTCACCGTTTTCTCGTTAGATCTCTTGTTTGCTATCTCCACTTGTGTTACCATGTGCCTTCTATTTGCTTGCATCTTTGCTTGCTAATAATATATTGATATGGATCCTCATCCACTTGCTAATCTTTTCAAACGATCCAATTATGATGAACCAATTGCTAGTGAATTGAGTGTGCAAGATTATCTTTATGAAGTTTTGCTTGAGATTCATGAATCAGAAAATTGTGATGAAGTGTTGAAAGAGGAATTTATAAAGTGATTCATGATAGCTCCTTGGATGAAAAGCATGATTGCAATGATGTTATTATAAATTCTATTAATGTCAATTGTGCTAATAATATGCACAGCCCCAAGCTTGGGGATGATAATATTGCTATGTCCACTACTTATTGCAATGATCATGATTGGGGTGATAATGATTCTTTTGATCTTGATAGTTTATTTAAGCCTCATGATGAATATGCTTGCGATAATATTAAAACTGGGTTTCGAAGAGTGTCAACTTTAGCTAAAAATAATCCCACATATTTGGAGTGTTCAATGTTATGAAATTTTTGACAAAGGTGGGCTTGGAGGGGTCATGACTTTATTTGATGATAATCCCACTATTTTGGAAGAGTGTCAACTTTGCATGCACGTGGATCATGAAGAGAATATTTTATATGATAGCTATATAGTTGAATTTGATTATGATCCTACATGTAATTATTATGAGAGAGGAAAATACGGTTGTAGAAATTTTCATGTTACTAAATTACCTCTCTTCATATTGAGATTTCTATTGTTTGTTTCTCCTTCCTTACATATGCTAGATTTTTCTTGTCTTGATAATTTGTTCTCCTATAAAATGCCTATGCATAGGAAGTACGTTAGACTTAATTGTGTTTTTCACATGCTACATGATGCTCTCTTTGTGTCTCTATTACAATCTTTCATGTGAACATCATTGAAATCTTATGCCTAGCAAGGGGCGTAAAACGATAGCGCTCGTTGGGAGGCAACCCAGCCTGTATCTTTTTACTTTTTGGTTTTTTTGCTGTTTTCAATAAAAAACCCAATCATGCCCCTGTTTAGATGTGTTTTTGTGGTTTAAATTAGTGTTTGTGCCAAGCAAAGCCTTTGGGATGATTTGGGTGATAGTTGATTCGATCTTGTTGAAAAACAGAAACTTTTGCGCTGACGAAAATAATTCTCATTTTTGGCAGAAGCGCGATAAAATACTGATTCTTTTTGAAGAAGATTCATATACAAATTGTGCATGTTGTCCTAATTTTTCAGAATTTTTGGAGTTACAGAAGTATTCGAAGTTTTCAAATTGCTATAGACTATTCTGTTTTTGACAGATTCTGTTTTCTTTGCGTGGTGTGCTTGTTTTGATGATTTTATGGTTTCCTTTGAAGAGTTTTTGCCATACAAAAGTTGGAATACAGTAGATATAATGCAAAAATAAAATATGAATGGGTTTTCAACAGTACTTATAGTAGTGATTTGTTTTCTTACACTAACGGATCTCACGAAGGTTATGTTCAGTTTTGTGTGATTGAAGTTTTCAAGTTGTGGATGATATTACGATGCATGAAGGAATAAGGAGTAAGAAGGGCCTAAGGTTGGGGATGCCCGAAGCATCCCAAGATATTATCCAAAGAGAAGCAAGCAACTAAGCTTGGGGATGCCCGAGTGGCATCCCCTCTTTCTTCTAATGATCATTGGTATTTTACTTGGAGCTATATTTTTATTTGTCACATATCATGAGTTTTGCTTGGAGCATCTTGTATGATGTGAGTCTTTTCTTGTTTTGCTTTTTATTTTTAGTCTTGAATCCTTGCTGGACACACCTGTTTGAGAGAGCCAAAATTATGCTATGACTTGTTAGAATTGCTCTCTATGCTTCACTTAAATCTTTTTGAGCTATGAAATTGCTCTAGTGCTTCACTTATATATTTTTGTGCACGGTGTGCTTTAGTATTTTTGAAGAAATTCTCTCATGCTTCACTTACATTTATTCGAGAGTTAGTAATTTAAGTGAAATCTACTTCTCTCCACGAAGGGCCTTTCTATTTACTTCATGCAATTTTTATTTTTACTTGAGTCTCCATATTCTCTTATAAAGCACCAACTAAGGGGCACTATGATCATACTTGAGCATTGGGTGTAGCTAATATGTGAGTGTGTTTCATGAATGGATCAACGATTGAGCATAATGGGCTAGGGGTAACTTGTTGTAGTGTTGATATTTTGAAAGACATGGTTGCTTGTTGATATGTTTGAGTATTGAAATCTTCATGTCAAAACTAGACTATTGCTTTGAACCATATGAAATTCCAAATGTCCATACTATAAAGAAAAGAATATGTGATGAACATGTTCCGCAGAATTCCACATCAAAAATTCTATTTTTATCATTTACCTACTCGAGGACGAGCATGAATTAAGCTTGGGGATGTTGATACGTCTCCAACGTATCCATAATTTTTTATTGTTCCATGTTGTTATATTATCATTCTTCGATGTTTTACAATCATTTTATAGCAACTATATATCATTTTTTGGGACTAACTTATTGACATAGTGCCCAGTGCCAGTTGCTGTCTTTTGCTTTTTTTTACTTCGCAGAAAATCAATACCAAACAGAGTCCGCGCAGCGAAACTTTTTGACCTGCACCACCTCTTTTCTCTATAAATACCCCAATATTCCAGAAACCCTAGGGGAGTCGACAAAAATCAATTCCAGCTGCCACAAGTTCCAGAAACCAAAGATCCAATCTAGACACTGATACGTCCATTTTGCATCATGTTTTCTTACTGTTATTTATGATGTTTTTATCCATAATAATGCTTTTTGGAGTAATTCTAATGCCTTTTCTCTCATAATATGCAAGGTATACACAAAGAGGGAGAATTCTGGAAGCTGGTAATTTGGACCTGGAAAAGCTACGCTAGGCCACCTATTCTGCACAACTCCAAACAAGATGAAACTTCACAGAGATTTTTTATCAAATATATGAAGAATATTGGAGCAAATAACTACCAGAGGGGGCCCACCAGGTGGGCACAAACCACCTCTGGTGCCTATCTTCTGGTATATAAGTCATTTTGACATAGAAAAAATCAGGAGAGGACTTTCGGGACGGAGCGCCGGTGTCTTGAGGTGGAACTTGGGCAGGAGCACTTTTGCCCTCCAATGGAGTGATTCCGCTGAGGGAACTTCCCTCCTGGAGGGGGAAATCATCGTCATCATCACCACCAACAACTCTCCTATATTGGGGAGGGTAATCTCCATCGACATGTTCAATAGCACCATCTCATCTCAAACCGTAGTTCATCTCTTGTGTTAAATCTTGTTACTGGAACTATAGATTGGTGCTTGTGGGTGACTAGTAGTGTTGATTACATCTTGTAGTTGATTACTATATGGTTTATTTGGTGGAAGATTATATGTTCAGATCCAATATGCTATTTAATACCCCTCTGATCATGAGCATGTTTATCATTTATGAGTAGTTACTTTTGTTCTTGAGGTCACGGGAGAAATCATGTTGCAGGTAATCATGTGAATTTGATATGTGTTCGATATTTTGATAGTATGTATGTTGTGATTCCCTTAGTGGTGCATGTGAACGTCGACTACATGACACTTCACCATATTTGGGCCTAAGGGAATGCATTGTGGATTAGCAATTAGATGATGGGTTGCGAGAGTGACAGAAGCTTAAACCCCAGTTTATGCGATATTCCGTAAGGGACCAATTGGGTCCAAAAGTTTAATGTTATGGTTAGAATTTATTCTTAATAACTTTCTCGTAGTTGCGGATGCTTGTAGGAGGGTTAATCATAAGTAGGAGGTTTGTTCAAGTAAGAACAACACCTAAGCACTGGTCCACCCACATATCAAATTATCATAGTACCGAACACGAATTAAACCAACATGATGAAAGTGAGTAGATGAAAATCCCGTGTACCCTCAAGAACGCTTTGCTTATCATAAGAGACCGTTTTGGCATGTCCTTTGCCTCAAAAGGATTGGGATACCTTGCTGCACTTTTGTTACTACTATCGTTACTTGCTCGTAACAAATTAGGGAGTTGTTTACGTGGTGTTGTGTGGTTCTCCTACTGGTTCGATAACCTTGGCCTCATCAATGAGGGAAATACCTACCGTAGCTACGATGCATCATCCCTTCCTCTTTGGGAAATACCGACGTAGTTCAAGCCGCATCAAAAGGAATTTCTGGCGCCGTTGCCGGGGAGACATCATCAACATCTACCAGGTTCCTAATCACAAATCTCATCTCCTTGCAATTTACATTATTTTCCATTTGCCTCTCATTTTCCTCTCCCCCATTTCACAAAAAATTGCCGTTTTATTCGCCCTCTTTTTCGTTCGCCGTTTTCTCGTTAGATCTATTGTTTGATATCTCCACTTGTGTTACCATGTGCCTTGTATTTTCTTGCATCTTTGCTTGCTAATAATCTATTGATATGGATCCTCATCCACTTGCTAATCTTTTCAAATGATCCAATTATGATGAACCAATTGCTAGTGAATTCAGTGTGCTAGATTATCTTTATGAAGTATTGCTTGAGATTCATGAATCAGAAAATTGTGATGAAGTGTTGAAAGAGGAATTTATAAAGTGATTCATGATAGCTCCTTGGATGAAAAGCATGATCGCAATGATGTTATTATAAATTCTATTAATGTCAATTGTGCTAATAATATGCAAAGCCCCAAGCTTGGGGATGATAATATTGCTATGTCCACTACTTATTGCAATGATCATGATTGGGGTGATAATGATTCTTTTGATCTTGATAGTTTATTTAAGCCTCATGATGAATATGCTTGCGATAATATCAAAACTGGGTTTGGAAGAGTGTCAACTTTAGCTAAAAATAATCCCACATATTTGGAGTGTTCAATCTTATGAAATTTTTGACAAAGGTGGGCTTGGAGGGGTCATGACTTTATTTGATGATAATCCCACTATTTTGGAAGAGTGTCAACTTTGCATGCATGTGGATCATGAAGAGAATATTTTATATGATAGCTATATAGTTGAATTTGATTATGATCCTACATGTAATTATTATGAGATAGGAAAATACAGTTGTAGAAATTTTCATGTTACTCAATTACCTCTCTTCATATTGAGATTGCTATTGTTTCTTTTTCCTTCCTTGCCTATGCTAGATTTTTCTTGTCTTGATAATTTGTTCTCCTATAAAATGCCTATGCATAGGAAGTACATTAGACTTAAATGTGTTTTTCACATGCTACATTCTGCTCTCTTTGTGTCTCTATTACAATCTTTCATGTGAACATCATTGAAATCTTATGCCTAGCAAGGGGCGTAAAACGATAGCGCTCGTTGGGAGGCAACCCAACTTGTATCTTTTTTGCTTTTTTTGCTATTTTTAATAAAAAACCCAATCATGCCCCTGTTTAGATGTGTTTTTGTTGTTTAAATTAGTGTTTGTTCCAAGCAAAGCCTTTGGGGTGATTTGGGTGATAGTTGATTCGATCTTGTTGAAAAACAGAAACTTTTGCGCTGAAGCAAATAATTCTCATTTTTGGCAGAAGCGCGATAAAATACTAATTCTTTTTGCAGAAGATTCATATACAAATTGCGCATGTTGTCCTAATTTTTCAGAATTTTTTGAGTTACAGAAGTATTCGAAGTTTTCAAATTGCTATAGACTATTCTGTTTTTGACAGATTCTGTTTTCTTTGCGTGGTGTGCTTGTTTTGACGATTCTATGGTTTCCTTTGAAGAGTTTTTGCCCTAGAAAAGTTGGAATACAGTAGATATAATGCAAAAATAAAATATGAATGGGTTTTCAACAATACTTGTAGTAGTGATTTGCATTCTTACACTAACGGATCTCATGAAGGTTTTGTTGAGTTTTGTGTGATTGAAGTTTTCAAGTTGTGGATGATAGTACGATGGATGAAGGAATAATGAGTAAGAAGGGCCTAAGTGTGACGCCCCCGATTCAATCGTACACTAATCATGCACGCAAATGTGTATGATCAAGATCAGGGACTCACGGGAAGATATCACAACACAACTCTACAAATAAAATAAGTCATACAAGCATCATAATACAAGCCAGGGGCCTCGAGGGCTCGAATACAAGTGCTCGATCATAGACGAGTCAGCGGAAGCAACAATCTGAGTACAGACATAAGTTAAACAAGTTTGCCTTAAGAAGGCTAGCACAAACTGGGATACAGATCGAAAGAGGCCCATGCCTCCTGCCTGGGATCCTCCTAACTACTCCTGGTCGTCGTCAGCGGGCTGCACGTAGTAGTAGGCACCTCCGGTGTAGTAGGGGTCGTCGTCGACGATGGTGGCGCCTGGCTCCAGGGCTCCAGCATCTGGTTGCGACAACCAGGTAGAAGGGAAAGGGGGAAAAGAGGGAGAAAAGCAACCGTGAGTACTCATCCAAAGTACTCGCAAGCAAGGAGCTACACTACATACGCATGGGTATATGTGTAAAGGGCCATATCGGTGGACTGAACTGCAGAATGCCAAAATAAGAGGGGGATAGCTAATCCTGTTGAAGACTACGCTTCTGGCAGCCTCCACCTTACAGCATGTAGAAGAGGGTAGATTGAAGTCCTCCAAGTAGCATCTCCAAGTAGCATCTCCAAATAGCATCTCCAAGTAGCATCTCCAGTAGCATCGCATAGCATAACCCTACCCGGCGATCCTCCCCTCGTCGCCCTGTGGAAAAGCGATCACCGGGTTGTCTGTGGAACTTGGAAGGGTGTGTTTTATTAAGTATCCGGTTCTATTTGTCATAAGGTCAAGGTACAACTCCAAGTCGTCCTGTTACCGAAGATCACGGCTATTCGAATAGATTAACTTCCCTGCAGGGGTGCACCACATAACCCAACACGCTTGATCCCATTTGGCCGGACACACTTTCCTGGGTCATGCCCGGCCGCGGAAGATCAACACGTCGCAGCCCCACCTAGGCAAAACAGAGAGGCCAGCACGCCGGTCTAAACCTAAGCGCACAGGGGTCTGGGCCCATCGCCCATAGCACACATGCACGTTGCGTGGGCGGCCGGAAGCAGAACTAACCCCCTTAATACAAGAGCAGGCTTACGTTCCAATCCGGCGCGCGCCGCTCCGTCGCTGACGTCTGAAGTGCTTCGGCTGATACCACGACGTCGGGATACCCATAACTACTCCCGCGTAGATGGTTAGTGCGTATAGGCTCGTAGCCAACTCAGATCAAATACCAAGATCTCGTTAAGCGTGTTAAATATCCGTGAACGCCGAACAGGGCCAGGCCCACCTGTCTCCTAGGTGGTCTCAACCTGCCCTGTCGCTCCGCCACCAAGTAACAGTCAGGGGCCGTCGGGAACCCAGGCCCACCTCTACCGGGATGGAGCCACCTACCCCTTCAGCCCCCAACTCCGAACAGTATCACAGGTAATGTAACAGTGTAAAGTATATAGTATATGCCCGTGATCACCTCCCAAAGTGATCACAGCCCAGTAGTATAGCATGGCAGACGGACAAGAGTGTAGGGCCACTGATGGAACACTAGCATCCTATACTAAGCATTTAGGATTGCGGGTAAGGTATCAATGACTGTAGCAGCAATGACAGGCTATGCATCAGAATAGGATTAACGGAAAGCAGTAACATGCTACACTACTCTAATGCAAGCAGTATAGAGAAGAGTAGGCGATATCTGGTGATCAAAGGGGGGGCTTGCCTGGTTGCTCTGGCAAGAGAGAGGGGTCGTCAACTCCGTAGTCGAGCTGGGCAGCAGCAGCGTTGGTCTCGTAGTCTACCGGAGAGAAGAGGGGGAAGAAACAATGAATACCAAGTAAACAGATGCATATCGATGCATGACATGCCAAGAAGCGATGCTAGGCGTGCCCTAATGTGGTATGAAGTGGTACTGGTTAAGGGGGGAATCATCCGGGAAAGTATTCCCGGTGTTTCGTGTTTTCGGGCAGAGGAGCCGGAGGGGGAAAGTTGCGGGTTCGATAGGTTAGGGGGTGTGGCGGACGAACGGACTGCGTATCCGAATTCGTCCCGTCGTTCTGAGCAACTTTCATGTTGAAAATATTTTAATCCTAGTTACGAATTAAAAGATATGATTTTTTAAAGATTTTATTAATTTCTGGAATTTAATCAATTAATTATTTAATTCAAAAAATGGAATTATGACGTCAGCATGATGCCATGCTGACGTCAGCAGTCAACAGGGTTGACTAGGTCAACCCGGACATGTGGGTCCCGTTCGTCATACTTTGTTAACTAATTATCTTAGTTAAGTTTAATTAACACTAGTTAATTAGGTTAATTAGTCATTAGGTTTAATTAATCAGGATTAATTAAATTAATTAATTAATTAATTAATTAATTAATTTTTTAATTATTTTAATTATTATTTATTTATGTATTTAATATATTTTTTTAATTCCTTTTTTTATTAAAACGTTTTGGGCTAGGCCCACCTGTCATTGGCACAGGGAGCCATAGCGGGTGTGGGGGGGTTCACGGGCGTCGGGCGCGACCGGCAGGGGCAACCCAACTGGGGCGCCGGCGACCACGGCAGAGCGCCGGAGAAGAGGGGGGCCGGTGGCCTGGGGCGGCTTGGGTGGGCGCGGGTCGGCAGT
>NC_041382.1:237415679-237422812 GCF_002162155.2 Triticum dicoccoides | reverse complement strand
TTTTTCTGTTTTATCTCTTTTCTTTTATTTATTTTCTTCTACGGATTTATATTATTTTAGTTTTATAAAACATAAAAGTTGCACCTAAATTATTATTACTAGTTATACCTCGGTCACAAAAAGGTCTAACGCCCAAATAAAATAGTTTAGTATTTTATAAAATACAAAAGGCATTTATTTAGTTGTTTTAGCTACTGCTTAAATCATTTTAGAGCATTCAAACATTTTATAAAAGGGTGGTTTCTTCACCATAATTACCTATGCTTTATTTGTCACCGTTTGTACTTTTTAGTTCTGACATTTGAAAATTTTACTGGTTTGACTTTATTTTAAATTTGAATTTCGAATCGGTTTTGAACTACGCGTGATTAACAACAGTAATCGAGGTGACGTGGCATCATTTGGTGAGGGTTACTATAGCTTAATTATCCGGGCGTCACAGTTCTCCTCCACTACAAGAAATCTCATCCCGAGATTTAAGAGGAGAGTAAGGGGGATATCTGGTTACGAAACTCTAACGAATCTTCTCGGTCTTGGTTGCTCTTCTCGAAGAGATCGATCCATTACATTGATGTCTTCATTACTCTTCTTCCAGCCATCAGGATGAAGTCAGCATCCTTTCTTCAGGATCTCCATCGTACTTACGAATAGGTAAGGGGCAGCTCGGCTACGACATAATGCTTATGAGGGAAACAATCTGGGGTTAACCCATGAATGAGCATAAGATTATCTCTCGAGTTGAACATATAAAATACATCGAGAGTAAGGTACGAAGGTACAATAAGAGGTTCCAAGCGGATAGGTGGTTGCTCGAAGTCCGAACCAGAGTGAGAAAGGGGTTCAGAGTAGCGACAGTAAATATTGCGTCTGATACCATAATAGAGCACTAGGAAGGTGGCCCATGAATTAAATACGAAGCCAAGCGTGGGGAATAACCACTAGAAACAGGGTCGTACAGGAGAGTCAGGTTTCGATCCAGTGGACCTGTGGGTTATGGGCCCACCATGTGGGTTAGAAGTAGGAAGGGCGGAGACGTCTTGCGTGATCATGCAAGCAAGGCATGTCAGGGGGGGGGGGGTAGCCTGTCGATTATGTCGGTGACAACGTCGATACCAAGGGTGAGGGACGAAGAGAACTATTTTCCTGCTCGTTGAATGAGGCGGGCCAAGAGGCAAAGTTCTCATCCATCGGCGGTTACCGAAATGCCATCAACAATAGAAACAGGGTCTCACTGTCAGAGTTGTACACCGAGGTGTTTATCTACGCAGTGAATTATTACTGCTTAGATTATATAAATCACAAGAAAGGTTAAAACAAATAATGGAAAGGAAAACGTGTTTAAACACATATATCAGGGGTATATCCTTCCCAAGGACAAGCAGAGCATGATATCCTTAGCAGGATATAATGTAGAAAACTCCTTAGGAAAGGGGAGAGAAATTTCATGACATTACCGATGCAACGGTGTTTGGGTAATTGAGCAAGTAACATTTAGCATTGGGCTTCAAATGTTCTTGTTGAGAATCGGAGCACCACCGACATGCTTCGAGATAGCATTGACATGGTCTATAGGTGAAGATCAGACTTTGGAAACAACAGGATCCATCAGGAACAACTTATAGAATAAGTCTTACAATTTCCTCATTGAAGAATGGATAACCTTGCTGAAAAGGAAACTATAACACTTGGTCCTCCGGTCAGGTGTGCATGACATCACCTTACCGGGTCATATGAGGATCAATGTTATAACTCTTGAAAATATGTTCCAACCATCATATCTGACCGAGATTCAGATCTGATTGGGGTCATGATACCTCAGACCCAGGATGCCTGAGAAGAAAAGGTGTAACACAAATTGACGAGAAGACATTGTAAGATTCTCGGGGAAATGAACTATGTAGTGATTTCCGTTATCAAGAGTCCATCATTAACCCAAGGAGAGGACAAGGAGGTGTCTGGTGAACTCAACGGCAATTCACCGAGATTCCCAAAAGATGGATTTCCACAATTAAGTGAACAAGGAGATAACATTTGCCAGATCAAATGATATAAGGAAGTATGCTCGAGAAAAAAACATACACAATTAAACATTGGTTGAAAGGTGCGCCCGAAATATGGGTTGGGTTGCACGACCAACGTCAGAATGGTGATTCAATTAGCGAAGGACTTAGAATGAACTATCGCCCATTCACTTCAAAGCAATAGGGTTGTTAGAAGTTTTGAATTCACACGTCATAGCTCCATTGTCGGTATTCCGGTTGAAAACAATACGGGGACCAAGGAATGAACGATGATGGCAAGAAGTATTATGATATCAAGAATTATTAAAAGGTGGTGAAATTCTCACCACATTCTTGACAAAAGAGATGGTAATACTTCCGAGGTAAGGAAGATCAACTGCTGGGTAGAGTGATCTCAAGGTTTACACAAAACACGAACAAGTTGTGTTGAACGGAAGGCAATAAAGTGGTCGATGAGAATAGGAATCATCGAGGGCAAGGATGGTATTACCCATCATGAATTCAATTGAATTCCTGGAAGAGCTCATAAGGTTGATGATGATCACGACACAATTGTTGAGAGATTTCATGCAGATGTAGTCAACCAGCGACGACATCAAGTCAAAGGAATGATGAAGCAAGAGGTTATTGGAACCACAGTTACGACACAAACTCGAACTCAATCTTGTTGTTTAAGGTGAAAGGGTATGACGAGGAAAATCGACGTAAGGTTAGTTCATCGTCGAAAATTGGTGCTCCGAGAATAAGGACCAGGTAGCACAGTTAGAATCGTCACAACAATGATATAGCCAAACAGGCTAGGAATGGCGTGATCGGGTACAAACTCGTACTTATAGAAGCTTACTGAAGAGTTGTTGAACCGTAGAGCGGACTCGGTTCAGTTATCGGTGTCTTTGAGTGTTCAATAACTCAGAGCCCGTGAAAATTGGAATCAGTGGGAAGGTAGCACTTGATGAAGAACTCATAAAAAAGTTATGCAGTTCCATGATAATCTCGAGATACCAGGGGGGTAATACTCGACACAAGATCAAAGTAAAGGTTGGACTGGTGTATTGATCCATAGAAGACAATTGTTTTAACTTGTCCGAGAAATGAGATCAAAGAAGAACAATCATGGTCGGAACCATGATTGCAAAAGGCCAGATCCTAGATATAAGATGAACTTATACCAAAGGAATAATTCATTTAAGAGAAGCTTTAATGATAAGATCTACATCGTGTCCATGGGCATGAACACAAGTTCAAGGTCGACTCCCACTTCTCCAATGCATAACCTTTCATTCACTTCTCATGTTCGATGAAGTTGCAGTGTTGAAATTTTATCTGGTGAAGCACCAGAAGAGTATGACTCGTGAAAACTTTCGGGTTCACACGGTTTAGAGAAGGCATATGTTCAACCCATAGGGGCTGCTTAGAAACATATACCACAAGTTTCAAGAGTAAATAACACAAGCCCGAAAGCAGAGCATGGCTGGCCAAGCAGAGGATACAACTTAACAAAGGCATTATGTATCAGGGGAAGAACTCACAAAGTGATCAAATGTGAAGGACACGGTCGGATAACAATCCAACAAAGGACTTGATGGTCCACAAAGGATCTGATACGAGTATCGGTACTCAACTAGAGGAAGAAGAATGCAAGGAGATCAGATTATAGAAACAACTGACTAACTCAATTGTCAAATGCAAAGGAATTATGATTTCCAAATCAAGGGATCAGAAGCAATGCTCTGTTTAGGGATGGATAAGTTGAATAGCCTTAGGGTACAATCAACGACAATTGGATTGGTCGAGAACCAATTCCAGTTAAAAGAATGGAAGCTCAGCCGGAAAGGTAATTTATAAGGATCAATAATGATTGCGTGTATTCGCAAACATATTGAGTCAACAGACTCAAAATGATAATGACAAGGAATGTCAATAAGACTACGAGACTTATGGGATTAACCATAATGCAAGCAGGCAAGAATTTCAAGAGCCAAAGGCTCTAGAGGATTTTCGGAAGATCGAATAGTATTTTGAAGACTTTTGTGAAACACATGAACAACTGGGGATGAGCGGATACTCGACAAGTGCGAGGATTTATTTGAAGGGGTATTCATGTGGCAAAGAACTGCTAGGCAGTAGGCACAAAGTACTCTCGGAACAATAAAGAAAACTTCGGGGTATCTTGTAATAACAAGATCAATGGGGGATGATCGTATGAATGGTAAGTGTAAGTAGTTATCCATACGGATTTATCGGTGGTCAGGAATAGCAAAAGTGATGGGCACAAAGTCTCGAGAGAACATCAGAGAGTATCTTCGGAATCTTCTGTTTAGCAGACGATCATATGAAGTGAGGGACTCTCCGGGAGAAAGTACTTGCGAGAACCTAAAGTTAGTTTTGTTTTTAGCAAAATCGTTTAACCCGAATAGAAGAGAGTTCAGAATCCCAGAGTAAAGATCGAGGAGTAAAAGATCCTAATACCACCCAATGGCGACGTGGGCCCATGGGCCGCACAACCATGTTAGTAAAAGTTTTGTAAAATCTAGACCCGACTTCGGCCAAGGAGTTGGAAGGGGGATTCCTACAGGCAGTCGGCTCTGATACCAACTTGTGACGCCCCCGATTCAATCATACACTAATCATGCACGCAAATGTGTACGATCAAGATCAGGGACTCACGGGAAGATATCACAACACAACTCTACAAATAAAATAAGTCATACAAGCATCATAATACAAGCCAGGGGCCTCGAGGGCTCGAATACAAGTGCTCGATCATAGACGAGTCAGCGGAAGCAACAATATCTGAGTACAGACATAAGTTAAACAAGTTTGCCTTAAGAAGGCTAGCACAAACTGGGATACAGATCGAAAGAGGCGCAGGCCTCTTGCCTGGGATCCTCCTAACTACTCCTGGTCGTCGTCAGCGGGCTGCACGTAGTAGTAGGCACCTCCGGTGTAGTAGGGGTCGTCATCGACGATGGTGGCGTCTGGCTCCAGGGCTCCAGCATCTGGTTGCGACAACCAGGTAGAAGGGAAAGGGGGAAAAGAGGGAGAAAAGCAACCGTGAGTACTCATCCAAAGTACTCGCAAGCAAGGAGCTACACTACATATGCATGGGTATATGTGTAAAGGGCCATATCGGTGGACTGAACTGCAGAATGCCAGAATAAGAGGGGGATAGCTAATCCTGTCGAAGACTACGCTTCTGGCAGCCTCCACCTTACAGCATGTAGAAGAGGGTAGATTGAAGTCCTCCAAGTAGCATCTCCAAGTAGCATCTCCAAATAGCATCTCCAAGTAGCATCTCCAGTAGCATCGCATAGCATAACCCTACCCGGCGATCCTCCCCTTGTCGCCCTGTGGAAAAGCGATCACCGGGTTGTCTGTGGAACTTGGAAGGGTGTGTTTTATTAAGTATCCGGTTCTAGTTGTCATAAGGTCAAGGTACAACTCCAAGTTGTCCTGTTACCGAAGATCACGGCTATTCGAATAGATTAACTTCCCTGCAGGGGTGCACCACATAACCCAACACGCTTGATCCCATTTGGCCGGACACACTTTCCTGGGTCATGCCCGGCCGCGGAAGATCAACACGTCGCAGCCCCACCTAGGCAAAACAGAGAGGCCAGCACGCCGGTCTAAACCTAAGCGCACAGGGGTCTGGGCCCATCGCCCATAGCACACCTGCACGTTGCGTGGGCGGCCGGAAGCAGAACTAACCCCCTTAATACAAGAGCAGGCTTACGTTCCAATCCGGCGCGCGCCGCTCCGTCGCTGACGTCTGAAGTGCTTCGGCTGATACCACGACGTCGGGATACCCATAACTACTCCCGCGTAGATGGTTAGTGCGTATAGGCTCGTAGCCAACTCAGATCAAATACCAAGATCTCGTTAAGCGTGTTAAATATCCGTGAATGCCGAACAGGGCCAGGCCCACCTGTCTCCTAGGTGGTCTCAACCTGCCCTGTCGCTCCGCCACCAAGTAACAGTCGGGGGCCGTCGGGAACCCAGGCCCACCTCTACCGGGATGGAGCCACCTACCCCTTCAGCCCCCAACTCCGAACAGTATCACAGGTAATGTAACAGTGTAAAGTATATAGTATATGCCCGTGATCACCTCCCAAAGTGATCACAGCCCAGTAGTATAGCATGGCAGACGGACAAGAGTGTAGGGCCACTGATGGAACACTAGCATCCTATACTAAGCATTTAGGATTGCGGGTAAGGTATCAATGACTGTAGCAGCAATGACAGGCTATGCATCAGAATAGGATTAACGGAAAGCAGTAACATGCTACACTACTCTAATGCAAGCAGTATAGAGAAGAGTAGGCGATATCTGGTGATCAAAGGGGGGGCTTGCCTGGTTGCTCTGGCAAGAGAGAGGGGTCGTCAACTCCGTAGTCGAGCTGGGCAGCAGCAGCGTCGGTCTCGTAGTCTACCGGAGAGAAGAGGGGGAAGAAACAATGAATACCAAGTAAACAGATGCATATCGATGCATGACATGCCAAGAAGCGATGCTAGGCGTGCCCTAATGTGGTATGAGGTGGTACTGGTTAAGGGGGGAATCATCCGGGAAAGTATTCCCGGTGTTTCGTGTTTTCGGGCAGAGGAGCCGGAGGGGGAAAGTTGCGGGTTCGATAGGTTAGGGGGTGTGGCGGACGAACAGACTGCGTATCCGAATTCGTCCCGTCGTTCTGAGCAACTTTCATGTTGAAAATATTTTAATCCGAGTTACGGATTAAAAGATATGATTTTTTAAAGATTTTATTAATTTCTGGAATTTAATCAATTAATTATTTAATTCGAAAAATGGAATTATGACGTCAGCATGATGCCATGCTGACGTCAGCAGTCAACAGGGTTGACTAGGTCAACCCGGACATGTGGGTCCCGTTCGTCATACTCTGTTAACTAATTATCTTAGTTAAGTTTAATTAACAGTAGTTAATTAGGTTAATTAGTCATTAGGTTTAATTAATCAAGATTAATTAAATTAATTATTTACTTAATTAATTAATTAATATTTTAATTATTTTAATTATTATTTATTTATTTATTTAATATATTTTTTAATTCCTTTTTTTATTAAAACGTTTTGGGCTGGGCCCACCTGTCATT
>NC_041382.1:237393996-237414729 GCF_002162155.2 Triticum dicoccoides | reverse complement strand
TTGGGGGGTCTAGGGTTGGACCGGGGGGGAGTGGGGGTTATGGGGAGGCCGGTTGGGCCAAAGGAGATTTGGGTCGGCCTGGAAGGTCGTGGCCCAGTTGGGCCGGTGGCCTGCTGGGCCGGAGCCCCGGGGGGTTTCTCTCCTATATTTTTTTTGTCTTTTGTTTTTCTGTTTTATCTCTTTTCTTTTATTTATTTTCTTCTACGGATTTATATTATTTTAGTTTTATAAAACATAAAAGTTGCACCTAAATTATTATTACTAGTTATACCTCGGTCACAAAAAGGTCTAACGCCCAAATAAAATAGTTTAGTATTTTATAAAATACAAAAGGCATTTATTTAGTTGTTTTAGCTACTGCTTAAATCATTTTAGAGCATTCAAACATTTTATAAAAGGGTGGTTTCTTCACCATAATTACCTATGCTTTATTTGTCACCGTTTGTACTTTTTAGTTCTGACATTTGAAAATTTTACTGGCTTGACTTTATTTTAAATTTGAATTTCGAATCGGTTTTGAACTACGCGTGATTAACAACAGTAATCGAGGTGACGTGGCATCATTTGGTGAGGGTTACTATAGCTTAATTATCCGGGCGTCACACTAAGGTTGGGGATGCCCAAAGCATCCCAAGATATTATCCAAAGAGAAGCAAGCAACTAAGCTTGGGGATGCCTAAGTGGCATCCCCTCTTTCTTGTAATGACCATTGGTATTTTACTTGGAGCTATATTTTTATTCGTCACATATCATGAGTTTTGCTTGGATCATATTGTATGATGTGAGTCTTTGCTTGTTTTGCTTTTTCTTTTTAGTCATGAATCCTTGCTGGACACACCTGTTTGAGAGAGCCAAAATTATGCTATGACTTGTTAGAATTGCTCTCTATGCTTCACTTAAATCTTTTTGAGCTATGAAATTGCTCTAGTGCTTCACTTATATATTTTTGTGCACGATGTGCTTTAGTATTTTTGAAGAAATTCTCTCATGCTTCACTTACATTTATTCGAGAGTTAGTAATTTAAGTGAAATCTACTTCCCTCCACGAAGGGCCTTTCTATTTACTTCATGCAATTTTTATTTTTACTTGAGTCTCCATCTTCTCTTATAAAGCACCAACTAAGGGCCACTATGATCATACTTGAGCATTGGGTGTAGCTAATATGCCAGTGTGTTTCATGAATGGATCAATGATTGAGCATAATGGGCTAGGGATAACTTGCTTTAGTGTTGATATTTTGAAAGACATGGTTGCTTGTTGATATGCTTGAGTATTGAAATCTTCATGTCAAAACTAGACTATTGCTTTGAATCATATGAAAGTCCAAATGTCCATACTATAAACAAAACAATATGTGATGAACATGTTTCGCAGAATTCCACATCAAAAATTCTATTTTTATCATTTACCTACTCGAGGACGAGCATGAATTAAGCTTGGGGATGTTGATACGTATCCAACTTATCCATATTTTTTTATTGTTCCATGCTGTTATATTATCATTCTTCGATGTTCTACAATCATTTTATAGCAACTATATATCATTTTTTTGGACTAACTTATTGACATAGTGCCCAGTGCCAGTTGCTGTCTTTTGCTTGTTTTTTACTTCGCAGAAAATCAATACCAAATGGAGTCCGCGCAGAGAAACTCTTTGACCCGCACCACCTCTTTTCTCTAGAAATACCCCAATATTCCAGAAACCCTAGGGGAGTCGACAAAAATCAATTCTAGCTACCGTAAGTTCCAGAAACCACAGATCCAATCTAGACACTGATACGTCCATTTTGCATCATGTTTTCTTACTGTTATTTATGATGTTTTTATCCATAATAATGCTTTTTGGAGTAATTCTAATGCCTTTTATCTCATAATATGCAAGGTATACACAAAGAGGGAGAATTCAGGCAGCTGGTAATCTAGACCTGGAAAAGCTACGCTAGGTCACCTATTCTGCACAACTCCAAACAAGATGAAACTTCACAGAGATTTTTTTTATCAAATATATGAAGAATATTGGAGCAAATAACTACCAGAGGGGGCCCACCAGGTGGGCACAAACCACCTCCGGTGCCTATCTTCTGGTATATAAGTCATTTTGACATAGAAAAAAATCAGGAGAGGACTTTCGGGACGGAGCGCCGCTGTCTTGAGGCGGAACTTGGGCAGGAGCACTTTTGCCCTCCAACGGAGCGATTCCGCTGAGGGAACTTCCCTCCCGGAGGGGGAAATCATCGTCATCATCACCACCAACAACTCTCCTATATTGGGGAGGGAAATCTCCATCGACATGTTCAATAGCACCATCTCATCTCAAACCCTAGTTCATCTCTTGTGTTAAATCTTGTTACCGGAACTATAGATTGGTGCTTGCGGGTGACTAGTAGTGTTGATTACATCTTGTAGTTGATTACTATATGGTTTATTTGGTGGAAGATTATATGTTCAGATCCAATATGCTATTTAATACCCCTCTGAACATGCGCATGTTTATCATTTATGAGTAGTTACTTTTGTTCTTGAGGTCACGGGAGAAATCATGTTGCAAGTAATGATGTGAATTTGATATGTGTTCAATATTTTGATAGTATGTATGTTGTGATTCCCTTAGTGGTGTCATGTGAACGTTGACTACATGACACTTCACCATATTTGGGCCTAAGGGAATGCATTGTGGATTAGCAATTAGATGATGGGTTGCGAGAGTGACAGAAGCTTAAACCCCAGTTTATGAGCTATTCCGTAAGGGACCAATTGGATCCAAAATTTTAATGCTATGGTTAGAATTTATTCTTAATACCTTTCTCATAGTTGCGGATGCTTGCAGGAGGGTTAATCATAAGTAGGAGGTTTGTTCAAGTAAGAACAACACCTAAGCACTGGTCCACCCACATATCAAATTGTCATATTACCGAACACGAATTAAACCAACATGATGAAAGTGAGTAGATGAAAATCCCGTGTACCCTCAAGAACGCTTTGCTTATCATAAGAGGCCATTTTGGCATGTCCTTTGCCTCAAAAGGATTGGGATACCTTGCTGCACTTTTGTTACTACTATCGTTACTTCCTCATAACAAATTACTGTCGGCGTCCTGGGAACGGGGGCACCCAGACTTGTCTGCCTGCGGACCACGATGTGGCTCCACTGGCGGCCTGGTACGGCCCAGTTTTAGCAGCAACAACTCAAGACCCTCGCGAGGGGCGAAGCCTCAAGAGGCGGACGACACCAAGACCTCCCTGGGGCGGCCTCACTAGGCTGGCTCCCGAGGAGCGGAGATATCAAGGCAAGGTGCACCTTGCGAGGTTCACATGACGTGAGCCATGACGACCAAGGCCCGGTGGGCGCCAGCGGGCGCAGCGTACCAGTTTCCCGTTTGGTGCTAAGGAGTCAAGCGCAGGCGCGGAGTCCCGAGGAATCAAGCAAAGGTTTCCATATCGGTGCAACAAGACCAAGACCGCCAGGACGACATGACTGAGGTCATCATGGAGCCGAGTACAGCATCACCACCAGGTCCTTTGCAGGCGAAGACTACTTTTGTCAGGATAACATGTACTAGTTGTCTCCCTTTGAAATTGGCCATTGTAGGATCCCTTCGCGCCTACATTTGGGAAGAGGACCAAGGCCACTATAAATAGAACTTAGGCACCACCAAAGGGGGGACGGATATCCATTCCACCCTGACCAACTCACCAGCTCATCGAGCACAAGTACACCTCACCTCTTGAGGTTGTTCATCCATTGTACTAGTTCATCCTCAGCCCCTCGAGGAAATCCACCAAAAAGCTGGAGTAGGTTATTACACCGCAAGGTGGCCCAAACCAGGATAAATTGTTGTGTCTCTTGTCCCTTGGGTTCATCGAGCAAGGCTATGGAATCGTTGGGCAGGCAGGTCAGGGAGAAGGAGTTCTTCGTACGCACCCCAGTGTCCGAATCTCTCAAGGGTCTATGGAGCCCTGATTCCGACATTTAGCGCGCCAGGTAGGGGTGCATCGAAGTCCATCTTCCCGTCCGCCCCATCTCTCCGACCGCTTCGTCCCTTCATCGGCTTCCATGGCAGGCGGCGCCCCTCCGGGTGGATCGGCCAGCGTGCGCGAGGTGCCCAGGGCATCCGAGCTTTCACCCCTGCCTTGTGGTAGGTGCGACGGCCGCCCAAGGTCAGGCCGGACCTGCCGCCCGATACGACGACACGGCGGACCTGACATGCTTCCTCCAGGCGTATGAGGAGGCTGTCTGGGCGGAGGGTGGTGACGGCAAGGTCATGGTGAAATGGTTCCCCATGGCCCACACTGGCGTACCGCGCGCCTAGATTCTCAGTCTGTCAGGGTCTTCTATGGACTCCTGGGAAGAGCTGCACGACCTATTGAACATGCACTTTGTGGCAACACTGCCCCACGCTGTCGTAGCCCTCCTCGGCGGTTCTCAGGTGCTGCCCTCGGACCGCCATATCAAGCAGTTCTTTCATCAAGTAAGTGCCACATGCGTGCGGCAGGGAGCTCCTCCAGGGTGGGCGGCACCAGAGGCTGACCTCACCTTCGACTCAAGAGACCATCCAGTGACCACCGCGGGCGCGGGTGCGCTCCCGATGCTCTGCACCCCCACCATTTGTAATGTGACAGTAACCAATACCCTCATCGACGGCGGGGCCGGGCTCAATGTGCTATCAGTGGAAGCTTTTGGCTTGATCCACGTGTCACACGGTCGGCTCCGCCCCAACAAGTTGTTCTCCTGGGTCGTCGACGGCTCCACCAGCCCCTTGGGGCAGATCCGCCTCCCCGTCACCTTCGGTACCCGTGACAACTACCGCACCGAGCTCATCGACTTCGACGTCACCCGCATCAGCCTCCCGTACAATGCCATCCTTGGGTACCCAGCCTTAGCCAAGTTCATGGCAGCAACCCACCCCACCTACAACCTCATGAAGATGTCGGGGAGCAGCGGCATCCTCATCGTGGTCGGGGACACCAAGGAGGCACTAACGGCTCTCAAGCTCGCCTTTAGGGCCACGGCTGCCACGTGACCGGAAGCGGGAGAGGTCCCTGAGGCCCCGGGGGCTGCTCCGGCAAAGAAGAAGCAGTTGTTCTCTCAGGACCGGGCCGAGACGAAGCAGGTGCTGGTCGACCAAGATGGGGAATCAGGAGCCACCTTCACGATAGGCGCCAACCTCACCCCAGACCAAGAAAAGGCGATGTTCGATTTCTTGCGTGCGAACAAGGAGGTGTTCGCAAGGGAGCCCAAGGACCTGGCCGGAGTCCCAAGGGGGGTGATTGATCATCACCTCAATGTATGCCCCAATGTACGCCCGGTGAAGTAGAGGGCACGACGGCAGTCCATAGAGAAGCAGTCGTTCATTGTCCAAGAAACCCGCAAGCTGCAAGACGCTGGTGGCATTAAGGGGTGCGATACCCAGAATGGCTGGCGATCCCCATCGTGGTCCCTAAGAAAGGCGGGAAGGAACACATGTGCTTCGAATTCACCAACCTCAACAAGGTATGCCCTCAAGACCCCTTCCTTTTGCCGCGCATCGACCAGATCATCGACTCCACTGCCGAAGGCGACCTCCTGTGCTTCCTGGACACATTCTCAGGGTATCACGAAATCAAGATGGCGAGAAGAAGGCCTTCCTGACCCCGTGCGGGGTGTACTGCTACACCTGCATGCCCTTTGGGATGCGTAACACCGGGAAGACCTTCCAACGGCTCATGCACATCGCCCTGGGCAAGCAGCTCAGAAGAAACGTTGAGGCCTACGTCGACGACATAGTGGTGAAATCTCAGGAGGCAAGGACCCTCATTCGGGACATGGAAGAGACATTCGCCAGCATGCGCAAGGTGGACTTGCGCCTCAACCCAGAGAAATGCGTGTTCGGCATCCCCTCCGGCAAGTTGTTGGGCTTTCTGGTATCACACAGGGGGATCGACGCAAACCCGGATAAGGTCAAGGCGATAGAAAGGATGAGCTCGCCGCAAACCCTCAAGGAAATGCAGAAGCTGGCGGGCTACGTGACCGTGCTAGGACGCTTCATCTCCAAGCTAGGGGAGCCGCCCTCCCATTCTTTAAGTTGATGAAGAAGAAGGGGCCGTTCAAGTGGACTCCGGAGGCCGATTCCGCATTCCAAGATCTCAAGAGATACCTCACCAGCCCGCCGGTGATGGTGGTGCCGCACCCACTCGAGCCCCTGGTGCTATACCTGGCCGCCACACCTCAATCAGCTTGTGCGGCCCTGGTGGCCGTTAGGAAGGAGCACCAGTCTAAGGACCTGCCACACGACTACGCACACTCGGTCAAGGCAGCGCAACCTCAAGGCGACACTCCCGAGGCCCTAGCTGCGCCAACAGGTGACTGAGCTCCCGAGGTCCGCCAACCTCAGGAGGCATCTCAGCCATAGGAGGTCTTGGCCTGCACTGATGATCCTGCCCTCATGAAGCAGCCGGTGTACTTTGTCAGCATGGTACTGCGGGATGCGCGAGCACGCTACCCCATGCCATAGAAGCTCTTGCTCATGCGCCTCGTCGCCTCGCGCCACTACTTCCATGGACATCCCATCAAGGTCATTTCGGCCTACCCACTGGAGAGGGTACTCCGGAGCCCCAATGTTGCAGGTAGGGTCTCTGAATGGAACATCGAACTGCAGGCATTTCAGCTGGAGTTCAGCACCACCAGGGTCATCAAGGGGGCTGCGCTCGCAGACTTCATGGTAGAATGGACTGATGCCCCAGGACCGGAGGCAGGTGAGGACCGTACGCTCTCACCAGGGGACAAAGCACCAGACGGCTGGGTCATGTACTTCGACGGTGCCTTCGCACGGCAGGGTGCGGGGGCTGGAGCCGTGCTCATTTCGCTTACTCAAGACAAGCTATACTATGCCATGCAACTTTGCTTCCAACACGGCGAAAAGGTCTCCACCAACATCGCGGAGTACGAAGGCTTGATCGCTGGCCTCAAGGCCGCAGCCGCTTTGGGCGTGAAGCACCTCACCATCAAGGGTGACTCTTAGCTCCTCGTCAACTTCTCCAACAAAGTGTATGAGTCGAAGGATGAACACATGGAGGCATACCTGGCAGAGGTATGCAAGATGGAGAAGCAATTTCTGGGCCTGGAGCTGCAGCACGTGCCCCGCGTCATGAACAAGGAAGCCGAGGATATCTCCAAGAGGGCATCCAGGCACCAGCATCAGGAGCCCGGTGTCTTTGAAGAACGACTCTTCAAGCCCTCAACAACCCCTCCTGTTGCAGAGCCAACATTGCCTTGGGAGGAGCTCCTGCCAGCACCAAACTCGGGAGCCCTGGCCTACGGCCCGACCTCAGGAGTGCGCCTGCTCCTCGTGCTCGAGCCTTAGGAGGGGTGCTGGACCGAACCATTGAAGGCATACCCGCTTCAGGGGACCCCACCGGAGAAGGAAGAAGATGCCGAATGCGTAGCTCGGCAGGCCACAACCTACTGCATTCGGGACGGTGAGCACCGAAAATGACCAAATGATGTTTCCTTGTGATGCATCTCTAGGGAACAGGGGCACAAGATGTTACCCGACATACACTGCAGGGACTGCGGGCATCATTCATCATCACACACCCTCGTGGGCAAGGCATTCCGCAGCGGATTCTACTGGCCCACGGCGCTCACCGACGCATCCGAGTTGGTGAGATCATGTGAAGCCTGCCAGTTCCATGCCAAGCAAATCCACCAGCCCGCCCAGGGCCTCCAGACCATCCCACTCTCATGGTTGTTCGCCGTCTGGGGGCTGGACATCTTGGATCCGTTCCCCCGAGCGGTCAGGGCTACTGCTACCTCTACGTTGCCATCGACAAGTTTACCAAATGGGCAGAGGTGAAAGCGGTCCGCACAATACCAACCGGCTCGGCAGTCAAGTTCATCAAGGGCCTCGTTAGCCGCTTCGGAGTCCCTAACTGCATCATCACCGATAACGGCTCGCAGTTCACTAGCAATCTCTTCAAACATATTGTGCTAACCTTGGAACGCATATATGCTATGCCTCAGTAGCACACCCGAGGAGCAACGGTGAGGTTGAGCGCGCCAACACAGAGGTCCTGAGGGTCTCAAGGCAAGAACCTTCAAGAAGAAGCTCGAGGCCTGCGGCAGGGGCTGGCTCGATGAGCTCCAGTCCGTGTTGTGGTCCGTCTGCACCACTGCGCGACCAAGCCGACCGGTGAAACTTCATTCTTCATCGTCTATGGAGCTGAAGCGGTTCTCCCACACGAGGTCAAGCATCGCTCTACACAGGTCTTGGCATTTGATGAGGCGTGCCAAGACGCCGAGCGGGAGATGGACCTCGTGCTGGGAGAGGAACGCCGCCATCAAGCCTCGCTCCGAGCGGCAAGGTACCAGCAGGCGCTGCAGTGGTATCACTGCCCCAGCGTCCGCTCCAGGACGCTCGAGGTGGGAGATCTCGTCCTACGGTGGGTGCTCTCCAGGGAAGGGCTGCATAAGCTCTCACCCATGTGGGAGGGCTCGTTTAGGGTTGCCCGCGTCTCCGGGCCTCGCGCCGCGCGCCTGGAGATGCCGGACGGGATCCCCATCTAGAACGCCTGGAACATCCAGCACCTCGGAGGTTCTACCCATGAAGCAAGGCCCTGTTCCTGCGAAGGTCTCCGCTCGTGACACTCTCACGTAATAATGAGTGGGGCTGTACACGCCCCGGAGTCTCCAGAGTGCCACCCGCCGGTCTCGGGGGCTCCCTCCCATGTCCCATGTCCTCGTGCTGGTGAGAAGAGTAGACTAGGTGCCGGACGCGGCTGTTCATTTGCTTTCTGTATCTGGTTCGCAACCTTTTAAAGAATTTGGAGTTTGCATGCTTTCAATTGCCTGACCGACTTCCCCCTCTGTTTTCTCTTTTGCGTTCTGGTCTTGGTTCTGGAGGAGCGACAGTTGCCTGTCGCTCCTTCTCGCGCGTCTCGCGTGCGGGGGCTCGGCAGGTGTGTGCATGCGACGGGCTCGCCACGCGCAGCAAACACAGTTCGCCTTAGCCCCGCTCCCTCATGGCTCCGACTTTTTCTTTCCTCGCGAGACGCCCTCCAGCAAGCTTGTGATCTATGCACCCTCCTGATGTCCATACCCCCCGGGTACCGCGACATGGTGCACTGAGCCATGACAGGCTCACGCCTGAGGGCTCGCGCAAAGAAGAATAAAACACCGGACAAAGTTTTCCAAAAACTCTGCAGCCTCGTGACATCCCCTGAGATTGGGGACTCCCGAGTCGACAGCAAGAAGGGTCACCAGATAGTAGAATGCGCACCCTCACGAGGAGTGGGACTACCACAAGTGTATCAAGCTAAGTACCCTACCATACACATTTGAAGATTGAGCACCGCAGCATAACATCGGAGCAATAAGGATAACATAGCAGCACAAATACCATAGTTCATTACACGCGCCCCCGTAGGGCCCCATGCTTGTTTTTTAAAATGCAGGAAGAAAGGAAAGGATAAACAAAAGCGGCACACACAATCGCAGCAGCTCACGAGGATTGTCTCCAAGGGCCCACAGGACTCAGCCAGAGCCTTCCTCGCACTTCACCGGAGCGCGACGGGTCATCGAAGCGAGCCCGGCGGTGTGGCGGCTGGTCATAGCCGCCGCTAGTGGTGCTCTCGCTGGAGGAGGTGCCACCTCCGTTGGACGAGTCGCGACCATCGCCAAGGGCAAGCCCGCCTTCCGCATCGTCGCGGACGTCGTCAAGGCCAAGCCCACCGTCGTCATCGTTGTTTTTGGGGCAGCACCCTGCGCGGTGACCATCTTCCCCAAACACCCTCACGTAGAGGGCCGCGACGCCGTCGTACTTGAAGTGGAGGGTGAACCTCCTGCTCAGGCCGCGCACGCGGGCGAACGTCTGCCAGTCATGGGCCAGGACCATGTTGCCTGCGGCGAAAACCTCCATCGCGGCCCACGGGGCCTTGCTGTAGCAGCTGTCGGCTTGCAACCAGAAGCGGTCGAGGCTCGCGGCCGGCAGCTCACCGGCAAAGAAGCGCGGGAGCTGGAGCCAGGTGCCAGCCGGCGTCTCCGACCACATGACAAATTCTAGGAGCACCTTTGCCGAATGGAATCGCGACCGAGGAGGCCGGGCGACCACGTCGCGCCTCCCCTCGATGCAAGGGCTGCCCCACCACGAGAGGAAGCACCGCTGCGGCCATCGAGAACGACACCGGTCCCTGAAGGAGTATGCCCACGCCCCCGAGGAGCCACAGCAGGAGTCGCGGCTTGCTTGCGAGGGCGGCCCGACCCCTCTTGGGCGGCGGTGAGGCAGGCCCCTCCTGGCGAGCCTTCCCCTTCTCCGCTTCTGAGAACCTCTTCGTTGTCGCCAGGAGGGCTGCGGCAAGGCAGCGAGGCGAGGAGGAGGAAGAAGGAGCAGGCGGCGAGAAGACAGAGATGAGCGAGGGGGCTCCGCCCCTTCCCTCATTTATAGCCAGGAGGAGGCCAACTGCCGGTCACCATGATTGCACGTATTGATGATTTTCCTTTTCATCCAGCGGAGTCTCGTCAAGTCGGACGGTTGCCGAGGCAGCGTGGGGAAGCAGAGACGCCCACGTCCCATCATTCGCCACACGTCGACCAAGGATGTAGGTGGTTGGGGCCCGTGGTGCTCCGCACTTGCCCTTTGGCTTCACCTTGAAGCTAAGCTCGAGCGCGCCTTGGGCCCGGGGGCTACTGTCGGTGTCTTGGGAATGGGCGTTCCTAGACTTGCCTGCATGTGGCCCACAGCATGGCTCCACCAGCAGCCTGGTACGGCCCAGTTTCAGCAGCAACAACTCAAGACCCTTGCGAGGGGCCAAGCCTCGCGAGGCGGACAACACCAAGAACTCCCTGGGGGGCGGCCTCACTAGGCTGGCTCTTGAGGAGCGGAGATATCAAGTCAAGGAGCACCTCACGAGGTTCACATGACGTGAGCCATGATGACCAAGGCCAGGCGGGTGCCAGCGGGTGCAGCGTACCAGTTTCCTCCTTGGTTCTAAGGAGGCAAGCGCAGGCGCGAGTCCTGAGGAATCAAGCAAAGGTTTCCATATCGGTGCAACAAGACCAGGACCGCCAGGACAACATGACTGAGGTCATTGCGGAGCCCACTATAGTGTCACCACCAGTGCCTTTGCAGGCGAAGACTACTTTTGTCAGGATAACTTGTACTAGTTGTCTCCCTTTTAAATTGGTCGTTGAAGGATCCCTTCCCGCCTACATTTGGGAAGAGGACCAAGGCCACTATAAATAGGACTTAGCCACCACCAGAGGGGGGGGGGGCGGAGATCCATTCCACCCTGACCAACTCACCAGCTCATCGAGCACAAGAACACGTCACCTCCTGAGGATGTTCATCCACTGTACTAGTGCATCCTCAGCCCCTCGAGGCAATCCACCAAAAATCTGGAGTAGGGTATTACACCGCAAGGTGGCCCGAACCAGGATAAACTGATGTGTCTCTTGTCCCTCGGGTTCATTGAGTTAGGCTGTGAAATCGTTGGGCCGGAAGGTCAGGGAGAAGGAGTTCTTCATACGCACCCTAGTGTTCGAACATCTCAAGGGTCTGTGGAGCCCTGAATCCGACAATTACCTTGCTATCAAACTACTTTGTTACTTAGAATTTTAGCACTTGCATGCATTACCTTGCTGAAAACCACTTGTCATTTCCTTCTGCTCCTCGTTGGGTTCGACACTCTTACTTATCAAAAAGAGCTACTATTGATCCCCTATAGTTGTGGGTCAGCAAGGCTATTCTTTGGCACCGTTGTCGGGGAGTGAAGCGCCTTTGGTAAGTGGAATTTGGTAAGGAAACTGTTATATAGTGTGCTGAAATTTGTTGTCACTTGTTACTATGGAAAAAAATCCATTGAGGTGTTTGTTCGGGGTACCTTCACCTCGACCGGAACAAAAATTAGGTACCCCTCAACCTTCCGCACCTACTGAAAATATTGAATATGAAATTCCTTCAGGTATGATAGAACAACTACTAGATAATCCTTATGTAGGAGATGGAACGGAACATCCTGATATGCACTTGATATATGTAGAACAAATTTGTGGATTGATCAATCTTGTAGGTTTACCTAGAGATGAAGTTATGAAAAAGGTTTCCCCTTTATCTTTGAAGGGAAAAGCATTGGCATGGTATAGGCTATGCGATGATATTGGATCTTGGAATTGGAATCGTTTGAAATTGGAGTTCCACCAAAAAAATTATCCTATGCATCTAGTTCATCGTGATCAAAATTATATATATAATTTTTGGCCTCGTGAAGGAAAAAGTATTGCTCTAGCTTGGGGGAGGCTTAAGTCAATGTTACATTCATGCCCCAATCATGAGCTCTCAAGAGAAATCATTATCCAGAACTTTTATGCTCGGCTTTCTCATAATGATCAAACCATGCTCGATACCTCTTATGCTGGTTCTTTTATGAAGAAGACTATTGAATTCCAGTGGGATCTTTTGGAAAGAATTAAACGCAACTATGAAGATTGGGAACTCACCGAAGGTAAAGAATCAGGTATTAAACTTAAGTATGCTTGTGCTAAATCTTTTATGGATACCGATGCTTTTCAAAACTTTAGCACTAAATATGGAATTAACTCTGAGATAGTAGCCTCCTTTTTTGAATCACTTGCTACTCATGTTGATCTCCCTAAAGAGAAGTGGTTTAAATATCACCCACCTATTAAAGAAGAAATTAAAGAACATGTGCTAGTTAAAGAAGAAACTATACTTTACAATGTTGATCCAGTTGTTCCTTTTGCTTATATTAAAGGAACATGCTAAATTTTCAACTCTGGTTAATAAAAGCTATATTAGAACACCTAAACCTGATGAACAAATTAAAGTAGAACCTAGTATTGCTATGGTTAAGGATCTCTTGGAAGAAGATACAGATGGGCATGTTATTTACTTTTGTGAAGAAGTTGCTATAATTTCCAAACCTGATAAAAAGGACAAACATAGATGAGGGAGTCCTGGACTAGGGGGTCCTCAGGCGTCCGTCCTGTTAGCCATGGGCCAGAATGATGGGTTGTGAAGATACGAAGACTGAAGACTGCACCCGTGTCTGGATAGGACTCTCCTTGGCGTGGAAGGAAAGCTTGGCGACCGGATATGTAGACTCCTTTCTCTATAACCGACCTTGTGTAACCCTAGATCCTCCCGGTGTCTATATAAGCCGGAGGACTTAATCCGGATAGGATACTCATTATCATAGCCATACAAGCTAGACCTCTAGGGTTTAGCCATTACGATCTCGAGGTAGATCAACTCTTGTAATACTCATACTCATCAATATCAATCAAGCAGGACATAGGGTATTACCTCCATAGAGAGGGCTCGAACCTGGGTAAACACCGTGTCCCTTGTCTCCTGTTACCATCGACCTTAGACGCACAGTTCCGGACCCCCTACCCGAGATCCGCCGGTTTTGGCACCGACATTGGTGCTTTCATTGAGAGTTCCTCTGTGCTGTCGCTAAAAGGTTTGATGGCCCCTTCAATCATCCATAATGACGCTGTCCAAGGAGAAACTTTCCTCCCCGGACAGACCATCGTGTTCGGCGGCTTCGCACTGCGGGCCAATTCGTTTGGTGATACGTCTCCAACGTATCTATAATTTTTGATTGCTCCATGCTATATTATCTACTGTTTTGGACATTATTGGGCTTTAATATCCACTTTTATATTATTTTTGGGACTAACCTATTAACCGGAGGCCTAGCCCAGAATTGCTGTTTTTTTGCCTATTTTAGGGTTTCGAAGAAAACGAATATCAAACAGAGTCCAAACGGAATGAAACCTTTGGGAACGTGATTTTCTCACCAAACATGATCCAGGAGACTTGGACCCTACGTCAAGACACAAGGGAGGAGGCCACGAGGTAGGGGGCGCGCCTACCCCCCAGGCGCGCCCTCCACCCTCGTGGGCCCCCTGTTGCTCCACCGACGTACTCCTTCCTCCTATATATACCTACGTACCCCCAAATGATCAGATACTAAGCCAAAACCTTAATTCCACCGCCGCAACTTTCTTTATCCACGAGATCCCATCTTGGGGCCTGTTCCAGAGCTCCGCCAGAGGGGGCATCGATCACGGAGGGCTTCTACATCATCACTATAGCCCCTTCGATGAAGTGTGAGTAGTTCACCTCAGACCTACGGGTCCATAGTTATTAGCTAGTTGGCTTCTTCTCTCTTTTTGGATCTCAATACAATGTTCTCCCCCTCTCTTGTGGAGAACTATTCAATGTAATCTTCTTTTTGTGGTGTGTTTGTTGAGACCGATGAATTGTTGGTTTATGATCAAGTCTATCTATGAACAATATTTGAATCTTCTCTGAATTCTTTTATGTATGATTGATTATCTTTGCAAGTCTCTTCAAATTATCAGTTTGGTTTGGCCTACTAGATTGATCTTTCTTGCAATGGGAGAAGTACTTAGCTTTGGGTTCAATCTTGTGGTGTCCTTTCCTAGTGACAGTAGGGGCAGCAAGGCACATATTGGATTGTTGCCATCGAGGATAACAAGATGGGGTTTTCATCATATTGCATGAGTTTATCCCTCTACATCATGTCATCTTGCTTAAGGCGTTACTCTGTTTTCATAACTTAATACTGTAGATGCATGCTGGATAGCGGTCGATGAGTGGACTAATAGTAGCAGATGGAGGCAGTAGTCAGCCTACTTGTCTCGGACGTGATGCCTATATGCATGATCATACCTAGATATTCTCATAACTATGCTCAATTCTGTCAATTGCTCAACAGTAATTCGTTCACCCACCGTAGAATACTTATGCTCTCGAGAGAAGCCACTAGTGAAACCTATGCCCCCCGGGTCTATCTTCATCATATTAATCTTCCAATACTTAGTTATTTCCTTTACTTTTTACTTTGCTTTTATTTTACTTTGCATCTTTATCATAAAAATACCAAAAACATTATCTTATCATATCTATCAGATCTCACTCTCGTAAGTGGTTGTGTAGGGATTGACAACCCCTTATCATGTTGGTTGCAAGGATTTATTTGTTTTGTGCAGGTACAAGGGACTCGCGCGTAGCCTGCTACTGGATTGATACCTTGGTTCTCAAAAACTGAGGGAAATACTTATGCTACTTTGCTGCATCATCCCTTCCTCTTCGGGGAAAAACCAATGCAGTGCTTAAGAGGTAGCAAGAAGGATTTCTGGCGCCTTTGCCGGGGAGTCTACGCAAAAGTCAATATACCAAGTACCCATCACAATCCCTATCTCCCGCATTACATTATTTGCCATTTGCCTCTCGTTTTGCTCTCCCCCACTTCACCCTTGCCATTTTATTCGCCCTCTCTCTCTATCCTCCCTCTCTTTCCTGTTTGCCTCTTTTTGCCCGCTTGCTTTTTGTTTGCTTGTGTGTTGGATTGCTTGCTTGTCACGATGGCTCAAGATAACACTAAATTGTGTGACTTTACCAATACCAACAACAATGATTTTATTAGCACTCCGATTGCTCCTCTTACCGATGTTGAATCTTGTGAAATTAATACTGCTTTGCTGAATCTTGTCATGAAAGATCCATTTTCCGGCCTTCCTAGTGAAGATGCCGCTACCCATCTAAATAGCTTCGTTGATTTGTGTGATATGCAAAAGAAGAAGGATGTGGATAACGATATTGTTAAATTGAAGCTATTTCCTTTTTCGCTTAGAGATCGTGCTAAAGCTTGGTTCTCGTCTTTGCCTAAAAATAGTATTGATTCATGGAAGTGCAAAGATGATTTTATCTCTAAATATTTTCCTCCTGCTAAGATCATCTCCCTTAGAAACGATATTATGAATTTTAAGCAACTTGATCATGAACATGTTGCACAAGCTTGGGAGAGGATGAAATTAATGATATGTAATTGCCCTACTCATGGTTTGAATTTGTGGATGATTATACAAAAAATTTATGCCGGATTGAATTTTGCTTCTAGAAATCTTTTAGATTCGGCCGCGGGAGGCACTTTTATGGAAATCACTTTAGGAGAAGCTACTAAACTCCTAGATAATATTATGGTTAATTATTCTCAATGGCATACCGAAAGATCTACTAATAAAAAGGTGCATGCGATATAAGAAATTAATGTTTTGAGTGGAAAGATGGATGAACTTATGAAATTATTTGCTAGTAAAAGTGTTTCTTCTGATCCTAATGATATGCCCTTGTCTACTTTGATTGAGAATAATAATGAATCTATGGATGTGAATTTTGTTGGTAGGAACAATTTTGGTAACAACGCGTATAGAGGAAATTTTAATCCTAGGCCTTATCCTAGTAATCCCTCTAATCATTATGGTAATTCCTACAACAATTCTTATGGAAATCATAATATGATGCCCTCTGATTTTGAATCTAATATTAAAGAATTTATTACTTCGCAATAGAATTTCAATGCTTTGATTGAAGAAAAATTGCTTATGATTGATGAGTTGGGTAGGAATGTTGATAGAATTTCTCTTGATGTTGATTCTTTGAAACTTAGATCTATTCCACTTAAGCATGATATCAATGAGTCTCCCAAAGCCATGAGAATTTCCATTGATGAGTCCAAAGAAAGAACCGCTAGGATGCGTGCTAAGAAATATGCCTTTATAAGAGCGTGTTCTTCTAGTTCCTATGAAAATAAAGATGAAGATCTAAAAGTTATTGATGTGTTCCCTATTAAATCTTTGTGTTGCAATATGAATCTTAATAATCATGGGACTGAATATGATCCACCTTTACCTAGAAGGCGTTCCAAGAATTCAGAGTTTTTAGATCTTGATGCTAAAATTGATAAAAGTGGGACCGAAGAAATTAAAACCCTAGATGTCGCTAAACCCACTAGTTTGGATTTCAAGGAATTTAATTATGAAAATTGCTATTTTATTGATTGTATTTCCTTGTTGCAATCCGTGCTAAATTCTCCTCACGCTTATAGTCAAAATAAAGTGTTCACTAAACATATCGTTGATGCCTTGATGCAATCTTATGAAGAAAAACTTGACTTGGAAGTTTCTATCCCTAGAAAACTTTATGGTGAGTGAGAACCAACTATTAAAATTAAGATTAAAGATCATGAGTTCTATGCTTTATGTGATTTCGGTGCTAGAGTTTCCACGATTCCAAAGACTTTGTGCGATTTGTTAGGTTTCCATGATTTTGATGATTGCTCTCTAAACTTGCATCTTGCGGATTCCACTATTAAGAAACCTTTGGGAAGAATTAACGATGTTCTTATTGTTTCAAATAGGAATTATGTACCCGTAGATTTTATTGTTCTTGACATAGATTGCAATCCTTCATGTCCTATTATTCTTGGTAGACCTTTCCTTAGAACGATTGGTGCAATTATTGATATGAAGGAAGGAAATATTAGATTCCAATTTCCGTTAAGGAAAGGCATGGAACACTCTCCTAGAAAGAAAATTTAATTACCTTATGAATCTATTATGAGATCCACCTATGGATTGCCTACCAAAGATGGCAATACCTAGATCTATCCATGCTTTTTATGCCTAGCTAGGGGCGTTAAACAATAGCGCTTGTTGCGAGGCAACCCAATTTTATTTTTATTCCTTGCTTTTTGCTCCTGTTTAGTAATAAATAATTTATCTAGCCTCTGTTTAGGTTGTGTTTTTTGTGTTTAATTAGTGTCTGTGCCATGTAGAACCGTTGGGAAGACTTGGGGAAAGTCTTGATATCTTGCTGTAAAAAAACAGAAACTTTAGCGCTCACGAGAACTGCAGCCATTTTTATTTGGGAAGTTCTATTTAGTTAATTCTTTTTGCATATGATTAATAGATAAATTACTCACGCCCAGCAATTTATTTTAGAATTTTTGGGGTTCCAGATCTCGCACTAGCTACAGATTACTACAGACTGTTCTGTTTTTGACAGATTCTGTTTTTCGTGTGTTGTTTGCTTATTTGGATGAATCTATTGCTAGTAAAATAGTTTATAAACCATAGAGAAGTTGGAATACAGTAGGTTTAACACCAATATAAATAAAGAATGAGTTCATTACAGTACCTTGAAGTGGTCTTTTGTTTTCTTTCGCTAACGGAACTCACGAGATTTTCTACTTTAAGTTTTGTGTTGTGAAGTTTTCAAGTTTTGGGTAAAGATTTGATGGATTATGGAACAAGGAGTGGCAAGAGCCTAAGCTTGGGGATGCCCATGGCACCCCCAAGATAATCTAAGGACAACTAAAATCCAAAGCTTGGGGCTACTTCTATCGGTAACTTTACTTGGAGCTATATTTTTATTCACCACATGATATGTGTTTTGCTTGGAGCGTCTTGTATGATTTGAGTATTTGCTTTTTAGTTTACCACAATCATCCTTGTTGTACACACCTTTTGAGAGAGACATACATGATTTGGAATTTTTTTAGAATACTCTATGTGCTTCACTTATAACATTTGAGTTATATAGTTTTGCTCTAGTACTTCACTTATATCTTTTAGAGCACGGTGGTGGATTTGTTTTATAGAAACTATTGATCTCTCATGCTTCACTTAAATTGTTTTGAGAGTCTTAAATAGCATGGTAATTTACTTAAATAATCCTAATATGCTAGGTGTTCAATATTAATATATTTTTCTTATGAGTGTTTTGAATACTAAGAGAAGTTTGATGTTTGATGATTGTTCTGAGATATGGAGGTAATAATATCAAAGTCGTGCTAGTTGAGTAGTTGTGAATTTGAGAAATGCTTGTGTTGAAGTTTGCAAGTCCCGTAGCACGCACTTATGGTAAACGTTATGTAACAAATTTGAAACATGAGGTGTTATTTGATTGTCTTCCTTATGAGTGGCGGTCGGGGACGAGCGATGGTCTTTTCCAACCAATCTATCCCCTAGGAGCATGCGCGTAGTGCCGAGGTTTTTGATGACTTGTAGATTTTTGCAATAAGTAAGTGAGTTCTTTATGACTAATGTTGAGTCCACGGATTATACGCACTCTCACCCTTCCATCATTGCTAGCCTCTTCGGTACCATGCATTGCCCTTTCTCACATTGAGAGTTGGTGCAAACTTCGCCGGTGCATCCAAACCCCGTGATATGATACGCTCTTTCACACATAAACCTCCTTATATAGTCCTCAAAACAGCTACCATATCTACCTATTATGGCATTTCCATAGCCATTCCGAGATATATTGCCATGCAACTTTCCACCACTCCGTTCATCATGACACATTCATCATTGTCATATTGCTTAGCATGATCATTGAGTTGACATAGTATTTGTGGCAAAGCCACTGTTCATAATTCTTTCATACATGTCACTCTTGGTTCATTGCATATCCCGGTACACCACCGAAGGCATTCATATAGAGTCATATCTTGTTCTAAGTATTGAGTTGTAATCATTGAGTTGTAAATAAGTAGAAGTGCGATGATCATCATTAATAGAGCATTGTCCCAAATAAAAAAAGAGAGAGAAAGGCCAAAAAAAGAAAGGCCAAATAAAAAAAGAAAAAAAGAGAGAAGGGACAATGCTACTATCCTTTTTCCACACTTGTGCTTCAAAGTAGCACCATAATCTTCATGACAGAGAGTCTTTTGTTTTGTCACTTTCATATACTAGTGGGAATTTTTCATTATAGAACTTGGCTTGTATATTCCAACAATGGGCCTCCTCAAGTGCCCTAGGTCTTCGTGAGCAAGCAAGTTGGATGCACACCCACTTAGTTTCTTTTGTTGAGCTTTCATACATTTATAGCTCTAGTGCATCCGTTGCATGGCAATCCCTACTCCTTGCATTAACATCAATCGATGGGCATCTCCATAGCCCATTGATTAGCCTCGTTGAAGTGAGACTTTCTCCTTTTTGTCTTCTCCACATAACCCCCATCATCATATTCTATTCCACCCATAGTGCTATATCCATGGCTTGCGCTCATATATTGCGTGAAAGTTTATAGGTTTGAGATTACTAAAGTATGAAACAATTTCTTGGCTTGTCATCGGGGTTGTGCATGATGAGAGCATTCTTGTGTGACGAAAATGGAGCATGACTAAACTATATGATTTTGTAGGGATGAACTTTCTTTGGCCATGTTATTTTGACAGGACATAATTGCTTAGTATGCTTGAAGTATTATTATTTTTATGTCAATATGAACTTTTATCTTGAATCTTTCGGATCTGAATATTCATACCACAATTAAGAAGAATTACATTAAAATTATGCCAAGTAGCACTCCACATCAAAAATTCTGTTTTTATCATTTATCTACTCGACGACGAGCAGGAATTAACACTACAAAAAAAAGACACATCCATGACATTTTGGGACGAACGAATTTTTTTTCTGTCATACATATGACACTTCTATGACGATAATTGTGACAAAACCCAGTATCATCATAGATGTGGTGCGCTCCTACTTCTATGAAAAAAAATCATGACAGAAAATGGGCTTTTCGTCCTGGGCGGGCCGGAGACGCAGCTGCATGACATTCTTTGGGGCGTCCATGACGGAAAAAACCGTGGTAGAAGCGAGGGGGAGGAAAATTACGGGGAGTTCCCGGTTATGGTGGGAGGTCGGGGGCCGAGCGATGCGCGCTTCTCTCGTACACGTACGCGCGTGTGTGCGAGGTGTTGGCTCTAACTGCACCCGAGCGAGGTGTTGGGCTCTAACTGAACCCGAGCGATTGCACTGCAGGCTACGCGTTACTGAACCCGAGCGATTGATCGATGGCTGTTAAATGAACCCGATCGAGCGATTCCTTCGCGCTTGCTGCTAACTGAAG
>NC_041382.1:237384211-237393729 GCF_002162155.2 Triticum dicoccoides | reverse complement strand
GATCGATCGAGCCGGTTGGGGCTGGATGAACAGGACCCCGTGGAAGGCTGGATGAACAGGACCACCCCATGGAGGGCAGGATGAACAGTAAACGGTGGAGGGCAGGATGAACAGTAGCCCGTGGAGGGGTGGTTGAACAGGAGCCCGTGGAGAGGGCTGGTTGAACAGTAGCCGGTGGAGTAGCACGCGGTGGAGGCTCGATGAACAGGAGCCCGTGGATGAACAGTCGTAGGTGGAGGCTGGAGGAGGTCGACGGTGGATGAACAGTAGCTCCTGGAGGCTGGAGGGGGTCGACGTTAGAGATGAACAGTATCCCGTGGAGTCCTATTTTGCGGTACACCACACCCCTCCCGATGAACAGGACCCCCGTTTAGACCATAGCACTCCAACACAAGTCCGTTTCATCTGTTTTGCGGTACGCCACACCCCTCCCGAAGAACAGGACCCCCGTTTCGACCATAGGAGGTCCGTTTCATCCGTTTTGCGGTACGCTAGACCCCTCCCAATGAACAGGATCCCGTTTCGAACGTGGCCGGTCGAACACAAGGCCGTTTCCTCCGTTTTGCGGTACACCAGGCCTCGTTTCCATCGCCTGTTCCGTCCAAGCGCTCCCGATGAACACGACCACGCATTCCATTCCGACCCAGCCGGTTGGCTCCCACGCGTTCTGTTGCCTCCCCATGAACACGACGCATTCCGTTGCCTCCCCATGAACACGACGCATTTCGTAGCCTCCCCATGAACACGACGATGACGATGTTTCTCCGTTCCGACCCAGCCATGTACACGAGCCCTGGCCGTACGTATGCGCGAGTAGGCGTTCGAGACCCCGCCCGTATGTACACATACGTTGCCGTATTTTCTTTCTTGCACCCTGGCCGCTGTACGTATGTGTACATTCTACGTGCGTGCCTCTACTATGACATGTTCGCGCCTCTCCATCCACCAGTATATATGTACCTACACGTTCGCGACCAGAATGAAAATGCTACATATGCTTCGACCAGGTGGGTCCCGACTGTCAGGCACTTCCTTGCGTGCGAAGATGTAGCTGGTGGGTCCCAGCAGTCAGGGGCAAACGTTTTTTTAGTGAAATATGGTGGCCCATCCGGTGGGTCCCTACTGTCAGGTGGAGGAATAATTATTTTGCACGTAATAAGGAGGCACTTCCTTGCTGCGGCCGTGGACCCAGCTGTCAGCCTCTTCATGTACAGTCCACGTCCGATGGAAGCCGTTCCTTAACCACGTTGATCACGCCGCGCCGAGAGCACCAGGGCGGTGGACGATGGTGAGGCCTAAGAAGGGGACAACGCGGAGCCGGGGAAGACGCGGCAGTGGATGCCCACGCGTAGAGGAGTACGAGGGTTCACTGTTTCGCTGCAGTGTGAGGCTGCCGTCGCCGTAGAATAACAGGGGGTGTGGGTGAGTAGAGGGATGGCCTGGCCAGTGGTGGGAGTAGTAGGGGGCGGTGAGGCCTCCGTCGCATCGCAGCCGGCCATGGGAGGCAGGAGCATGAGGCACGACCGGCGCTGGTTTGGGCGGCTGGAGCAAGAAGACCAGAGGTTGAAGAAGCACTACGACCGTTGGATGGACATCATACGGTCACCGGAGCTAGAATCGTGCATATTGACTAAGTTGACAAAGCCCCCCGTCCCCGCCAACTTAGTAGGCCCACAAGTCAGCCTCCCACCAAGGTGGGTCCCAGCTAGCAGGGGGTATTCATTTTTTTGTGCGTAATAAGGAGGCACTTCCGGTGGGTCCGAGCTGACAACAGGGGGCGCGTTTTTTCACAAAATACGGTGGCTCGTCGGGTGGGTCCCAGCAGTCAGGGGCAAATGTTTTTTTCGCGATATACTGGTGGGCGTCCGGTGGGTCCCTGCTGTCAGGTGGAGGAATAATTATTTTCCGCGTAATAAGGAGGCACTTCCTTGCGGCTGCCGTGGACCCAGCTGTCAGCCTCTCCACGTACAGTATTCTTCCAATGGAATTCGGTCGTTGACCACATTGACCACGCCGCGCCGACAGCACCACGACGGTGGACGACAGCGAGGCATAGGAAGGGGATGACGCGGAGCCGGGGAAGAAGCGGCAGTGGATGCCCTCGCGGAGAGGAGTACAAGGGTTCACTGGTTCGGCTGTGCTGCCGTTGCCGAACAGGGGGTGTGGGTGAGTGGAGTGGAGGGATGGCCTGGCCAGCGGTGGGAGTAGTATGGGGGCGGTGAGGCCTCCGCGGCAGCACAGCTGGCCACGGGAGGCAGGAGCAGGCGGCACGACCGACGCTGCTTTGGGCGGCTGGAGCAAGAAGACCAGAGGTTGAAGAAGCACTATGGCCGTTGGATGGACATCGTACGGTCAGTCGAGCTAGAATCGTGCATATTGACTAAGTTGACAAAGCCCTTTGTCCCCGTCAACTTAGTAGGCCCACTATACTGGGTCCCAGCTAGCAGGGGGAGTATTCATTTTTTGTGCGTAATAAGGAGGCACTTCCTTGTGTGCGAAGATATAGCTGGTGGGTCCGAGCTGTCAGCGGTGGTAACGTTTTTTTCGCGAAATACAGAGGCCGTTTCGGTGGGTCACAGATGTCAGGTGGAGAAAATCATTATTTTGCACGTAATAAGGAGGCATTTCCTTGTGTGCGGCCATGGACCCAGCTGTCAGCCTCTCCACGTACAGTCCACTTCAGATGCATGTCGGTCGTTGACCACGTTGACCACGCCATGCCGAGAGCACCAGTGCGGTGGACGACGGCGAGGCCTAGGAAGGGAACGACAGGAGGCAGGGAAGACTTGGCCGTTGTTTTTGTTTCCCACGTGGAGGGGAGTACGACTATACGAGGGTTTACTGGTTCGTCTGCCATCGCTGGAGAATAACAACAGGTGTGGGTGAGTAGAGGGATGGCTAGGCCAGCGATGGGAGTATGGTGGGGCGGTGAGGCCTGCGCGGCAGCACAGCCGGCCGCGGGGAGGAGGGAGCAGGCAGTCCCGCCGGCGCTTGTTTGAGCGGCTGGAGCAGGAAGAGCAGAGATTGAAGAAGCACGATGGCCATTGGATGGACATCCAACAGTATACAAGCCATCTGTGGAAAGCCTCAAATCTGTGGTAAATAGCATACAACTCATCTTCCATTATTTCAAACAATTTACAGCCCATTTGCTAATTCTTACGGGTTTTTTTGGAGCCCATATTCTTTATGTTAGCATTACAGCCCATATTGTGGCCACGATTAAAAAATTATACGAAATTTTGCATATGTCGGTGTGGTCTGAACTGTTTTTAATCCCGAAATTTTGAGTCACATTCAGACTGATTTAAAAAATAAATGTATATCAATATAAAATCCAATAAATTGTCCACGCATAAAAATCAATGCAATTTAAAATCTCGAAATGAAAAAAAGATATTTGAAAATAATTGTCGGTTTGATGTGTTTTAAAAATGTACAGCCCATTTCTCATTACTGATAGGCCATTTTCTCGGCCAGCCCAATGAAGCTCTCCTCGTCTTTAAAGATTTGCAGCCAAACAGGCCTGATAAAGCGACTTACTTGACAAAGCACAAAAGAACCGGGCTAGCCATTTTCAGAAAGAAAAAAAAACTACCGGGCTGGTCTGTGGTAAACATAAAAGAAAAGGCTTTCTAGACAGACCAGAGTGTCCCCCCATTAAAAAAATAAAGGTCCATAACTAATGCGGCACCTCGGGCCAACGCGGCCAGATCGCATTTTGCACGAGAAATTACACACCATGTTTCGTTGACATGTGGTCCCATTCCAACATATCAGTGAGACAACGGCGAGTAGTAGGAGTATTTCCGAACGAACGTGTAGGCCGGGGCACCTCTTCGTGAACCATGGCAAACTCGCAACCGTCCACCGACTCTTCGCCTTTCCCTCTCGATTTGGAACTGCTGTCGCACGCTCTTCCTCTCCCTCCATTTTCCTTCAGCCCTTCACCCTTTCTTCAGCCATTGTTCGATCGTCTTCTCCATGGAGGGAACAGGCCGGAAATGACCCCGTTATTCTTGCCCCGATCCGAAAGATGACGTGGTGGAGGAACTCATTGATCGGTACAACGTCATCACCTTGGCTAGCATGGCAGGTTCATTCAAGCCCATTCTTGACTCAACTAATAACATCATTACAAAGAACCCAAGAGTAAAGGAGCGGTTTGATCTCCCCTATCTTCTTTGCCGTGACCCTGATGACTGGCGCCGGCACGACGGAGGCCTCGCCCTGTGCTAGTTGATGCCGCTTGATAATGATACGTATGATGTTAAGATGCCATCGCTAGAGGGCAAGGCTTGGGTGGGCGCAAATGGAGATTGGGTTGTTTACATTGGGTCCAACTGTGAGTGGGAACTTGTGAATGTGTACATCGTCACCGGGTTCCACTTCCAAAAATCTCAGCACACTGCCCAGAGGTTGAGCACACTGGTAATGTACGCACGTTCAAATACGATCATGGTGCCTGTCTTCTATGGAAGATAGCAATTTGTCGAGTTCCCAACCGCTGTTGGAATTACAACAACTATCAAGTTGTTGCTATCTTCGACAAGCTTGTTGCTGTCCTTTGTGGTTCGACTCGATGGATATTGCTCAAAAATCAGTTTCTGTACACGGATGAGTACTGTGATGCAATTCAATACGATGGCCTTGTGTTTGCTGCCACCACTCGTGGCACTGTTTTTGCATGGCATCCTAGTAGTTTTGGTACATTTGTCTTCCACCGTAATTATAATTGTTTTATCCACATGCATGCGGGTTAGCAAGTTTCCCTTTACTAATTAACCTTCTTCTTGTGTTTCCAAGGTCCTGTGAACATCCCACCACCTATACTTGAAATTTTTTATAACCAAGGGGGAGATGCCGATGGTGATGATCATGAGCAGCGCCCATATACTCTGTGGCGCCTGGCAACTAATTCCGATGGATCACCTCTTCTGGTGTGTATACATCCCACTGATGATGTTACTTCTAAGGAAGCAGGTGTCTCCCATGGTCGCACTCTCCAGACCTATTCCAACACCCGTTGCATGGTATTCGGGATGGATAGTAGTGTGCTACTGCCAACTCCTTCTCCCTGGCACAGAATTGATAGTCTTGGAGAAAACTTGCTCTTCCTTGGACAGAACTATCCGATGATGGTGAAATGCGATCCAACTGCTGTTGACACATTTATGAGAAGCAACTGTGTCTATACCTTGGACATTTGGGTGGTTCCCTACCCTGGTAGTGATATAGTAGGCCGCTTCAGCCTGGATGATCAGTCCTGCGTTGGTCTCCAGATCGACAACGGATGGCCCGTCCCAGAGAATCACTTGTGTTTCAAAGCAAGCGTTTCCAACGCCGCGGAATGGTTGAGTTGAAGTTCATTTCATGGCTTGTTATTTGTTATGTGGTGAAAACTTTAGTATTTATAATGTATCCTCGCTGTCGATGTGGGTTGATGACCTGTTGTATGTAATAAAATGATATGCGTGTGATAAACTTACTAAATTTATGAATGGCTTTCCAGTCGCTTCTCTAAATTTGTACTAGCTTCACATGCTTCGCGCGTCGGGCGGATGTTTTTACTTTAGCATATGTTAATGTGTTCGTTGTACGTAACCAGCACCTCGAATCCTCGATACTAGTATGCTATAAACTAGTAGGAGTAAGTAGTAGGAGTAGTAGGGTGGCATGGGCCAGAACAAGCATTCACGTCCAGGAGTACGACACACGCCACCACCACGACATCCATCTGACACCATATTATTTCTTGGAGTATGTGCTAGAGCAATCTCTTCAACCTCGTCATTTCTCTAACTTCAGCCATCATGCGGCGGGCGAGGTGGGGGTTTGCCGATAGTCGGTTTCCTTAACTGCGGTCCCACTTGTAAGGCCAACTCCAATGCACGACCCCAAACGCACCTCCGTTTTGCAAAAACTCCAACGATAATTTTGACTAGAAAATCAAGACCAAAGAAAACAAGAACCACAAGAATACATTTTACTACTCCTGTAAGTTGGATTAGTGCCTTCTCGATGCATTCATTGTTGATCTGCGGAGGCTCGATCTTGCGTCTGTGCTAGCTAAAAGTGATAGAACATCTACTAAATTGCGCTCTATCAATATATGGATGTACTCTTCTTCCCAATACAAAAACTTGCATCCACTCCACTCCCTCCATTGCATAATACACGCCTTCTATTTGTCAAAATATATATGTATCTAGACATGTCTTAGTATATAGGTACCTCCATTTTTGGACAAATGGAAGTCAAGTATTATGGAACGGAGGGAGTACACAATAAATTTTTTAAGTTAGCACAACTAGTCTAATCCGAGAGCAGAACCAAAGATTTGGTAGGGTTCTTCCTCCTTTTGCCGACATGTGGGACATCCAGCATCCAGGTTGTGTCGTGAAAGAAAATAGAGTGGTAGTTGAATCCACGAGATGTGCATCTTGGGTTAAACTGTAAATAGAATCTTACTACTCTTGAGTAACTCCAAAAGCGGCCACCAAAGATCTTTATTGGATTTATTTTTCATCACCATTACGTCGAGGTGAAAGATGTGCAGGTTCAGTGGGTCCTCTTGCGTTTTCACAGACATGTGGGGCCGCATGTGAGCAAACAGACGATGGGCTCTGCGCGTCCGCTGGCTGGCTGAGAAGAGAGATAGAGGAGGGCCGAGCACAGACTGCAGGAAATTTTTTCTACATACCTCGATATAGGCTCGATATAGTGGGGTGGCATGGGCCATAACTAGCATTCATGTCTAGTAGTACGGCACACACCACCCACACGAGTCCCATCCGACACCAATTTTCTTGGAGTCCGTGCTACAGCCATCTCTTCTCCCTCCTGTTTTCTTAGCCATCGCGCGGTGGGCGGGGTGGGGGTTTGCCGATAGTCGGTTTGCTCAACTGTGGTCCCACTTGTAAGTGAAAATGCAACACCGCACGCATTCCCGCTTGAGCAGCGTGCCGGACCAACCGTGTGGGGGTGCGACGCGAACACTGAAGGCTTTTCCTTTTGAACTCGTAACTTGTAAAATTTGGTTCTGCTCCATGGCACGACCGATAGATAGAAAATAACGATTTTGCCTAGAGTAATGAGAAGTTTGGTTCTGGCGCCGTTCATGGATGGAGTACGTACGAAAATTATGAAGTTGATGTGAAAGGTAAGATAATTACTGTAGTATCATATACTACTACATGGATTTGACGGAAAGATAAAAATACATACGGATCCATCAACGTTCAACGACATCCTCACGCCCTAGTGCGCCGGGTCACCAACCGACGTGTGAGGAGCAGCGGCATCGGCGGTGAGCTGAACATGCTTCTGAACAGTGCCGTCCATGGTTGCCCTCCGCTCCAAGAAGGCCAGCGTCCTATCGTCCTCCTGTTGCATGTAGTGGTCCTTATGGACGATTTTCGCGTACACGTGGGTGATTATGTCGATGGTGTCTTACTGTGCCAGGCGCTGCGCGGCGAGCGCAACCTCGAGGTGGACATTCTCCGGCGTGACAGTGGGCAGTCGCAGGGCCACCAGTGTGTCGAAGAGGTTGTTACCATAGTGGCCATTGAGGGTGGCGGGCATCGCAGAGCCTGGGCGCGTCGGCTGGAGGCTTACGTCAAAGTCGTCCGCAAGCTTCTTGACGACGGTGAACTTGTCGAGGAAACCGATGAGGACCTCGTCGAACAAGGAGACAAAGCTGTCGTCTAAGCGGCCCCTCGCCCTGGCGGCCTCAAGCAATACTACCTAGAGACGTTCCTCGGTGTCGGGCCGCAGGCCGGCGTCGTGGACCATCTGGCACAGCCGGCTGATACTCGCGCTCATCGCCTCCATGGGTCTAGCGTAGCTTCTAGTCAACTGATCTTACGATTCGAGTGATCACTCAGCCCTTGGTTAGCGTGCATAGGTGCGTAGGATTTCGTACTACTCCTCGGCCCTCTACTGCACCTGCCTTTGGCTGTATGATAGGTGGGCCAGCCACCCCCTGGGGCCACATGTCATTCACCGAAAGGCAGTTGCCGTAAGTCAATGAAGCTGCGTCCCCCTTCGTGCCGGTGCAGTATAGTCATCTCACCGGACCTCTAGTTGGGGCCAAACGAGAGAAGTTTGATGTTTACTGGTTTATTGGTCCCCTTTGCATTTTGCGCCAAGTTTTGACCTTTGATTTAACTAATAAAATGTTAATGCATGTAAAAAAATGTTGTATAAGTCACCTTACAAAAACCAAATAATCCCAAAATACTTAGGCACAGTGCATTAACTCCCTCCTTGTTTCTTATTTCGTGACATATCAACCAATGAGAGATGTGGGCCGTGCATGCTTTCAATGACTTGAGACTACCAAACATGACATGCAGTATTTAGTTCATTGCATGTAATCCTATTAGTACACTAGTTAGGAGTAGCAAAAAAACATTAAGTTCTCTCGCCGATAGGAATAAAACACCATGTATTTATTTACAGAGGGAGTAGTACATTTTTGGTGACATGCATTACTAGATATTTCTAGTCAAATACTAAAATCCAGATGGACGTGGTAGTACTCCTAAATCCAGACGGTGGTGCTACTAGTACTAGTAGTAGTACTACCAATGTAGTAGTAGGAGTACAAGCACTGTACTACCTGTTGGTCAAATTATTACGTGCTTCTCCTCATAGTGAAGTGACAAGACCCTGTGCCGGAGATAACACATGAGTATAGGCGCCGTGTTCGGCATACCATAGTTAGCCTCACCGTCTGCAGTTACTATCATCATGGCTGTAGATCTAGCCTGCTTACAACTAGCCATGTTCGACATAATTTCCCGTGCGTAGATGCCCGTGCATTGCATGAAACACCAAGATTGGGGGTGGACGGCTTCGGCAGCGGCCATCGCGCCAGATTTTTCCACGGCCTTCTACTCCTAGATGTGGTGGGGAGGAGATGAGGCTGATTGTGAGATATAAGGAGTTGTTTGTAAATAGGGAACAAGTGCGGGCATCTTTTTGCAAAAATGGAGAAGCTTGGTTTGTATGCGTCATATCTAGATCCGACGGCTATTGGTGAAAGATGGGAGGCACAACATCATCACCAACTCAGGACCTGTTTGATTCGCAGGATTTTGAAAACGCAGGAATAGGACACGACAATATTACAAGTTTCAAACTGATATTACAAATGTTAGGAGTAATGCTGCACCTACGAAGAGGGAATTACTAGGAAGTTTACGTAAGAACTTTCGTTACTTTAGGTGGATGCAGCATTATCGTACAAACTAAAATCCACCGCCCTGACAAGTCACTAATGGGAAAATAAGTTTTCGAGTCTCTGGCCACTTGATGTTTCAAAAACAAATTCAGCTTCTGCAGAGAAATGAGCTCCACCGTGTACCCGCGCGGGTGTGGCTGGGCACGAAGCGTGAGTACGTGCACGGTGCACCTATTCTCTTCTTGTATACGTACACCACCTACGTGGGGTTGTGTGAGAGAGATACAAACCTAGAGAGGTATAGTGTGTGGGTTCTTGAGAGTTTTTTTTG
>NC_041382.1:237380880-237383843 GCF_002162155.2 Triticum dicoccoides | reverse complement strand
AAAAAAATTTAACATATGCAATGTGTGTGAAGTAGAGTCCTGGATATAATATATATAGAGGGGGCGATCCACGAGAAGAGAGTGGAGGTATCATCGGCTTGAGGTGTCCATAGAATCGAAGAGATGGATGATGTGTGTGTGTGTGTGCGCGCGCGTGCGATCGATAAAGAGTGCCATCGAATTTGTGTGTGCCCACGTCAAAGATATAGAGTGGCTGGCCTACTGGAACATGAGATGGGACATGTGCAGTTTGTCTCTGTGGCATGGATACCTACCTGCAGCGCTCGACTATCAGTGTGTGGTGGGGGAAGAGGGAGGCCCAATTAACTATAGAGGTACAATGGCTGGTATATGTGTGGAGGAGGAGAGAGGCCTACCTCATGTATTAAGGAGATCGATCTGCCTAATGTATTAAGGGAGATCAATTGGCATCCATGCATATGTGCAGGAGATGAATAAGGTTGGGAGATAGACAGAGCTAGAGTGTTGGAGGTGGTGGTAGTGGAGTTGCTTCTAACAAATGGTGGGATAGGCTTGCTAGACAAACGGAGGGCACGCCCGCAATATCAATAAGAGAGGAGATGGATGCTTGTTGTCTGTGCACGTGCGTGTGAGAGACGGGTCAGGAGGCATGCACGAATGATGAGGGGGGCGATGTGGCTGTGGTAAGCAGATGTAACTACATAGGAAGATCAATCACCCTTTGTAAGAGAAAGGAGAGACATAACTTGTGAGGTACGTCGATCGATGGTGGGGTAGTTAAAGTCGATCTAGGTATATGTTGGGAGATCGATCGGTATACATGCATGTGTGTGTTAGAAGCAAATGAGGCACGAGGAGAAGGATAGAGAGAGAGGGGGATGCATGTAGGAGGTGGTACGAGAGGCATACTATATCGAGGGGGAGGAGTGTGCGAGTACGAGAACGATGAAAAGAGTGGTGGGAGTGAGGCATGGACGGTGACAAGAGAAGAGGGGAAGCTTGTGTTTGTGCTAGGCACACCTGGCTAGAGAGGCATATCGATTGATGTGTGCCGTAAAGAAGGAGCTGGGGGGCCTACACACACCATGGGTGAACGACCTAAAGTGAAAAGACGAATTTGTGCAATGGAGCTAGAGAATGCTGAGGGAGGGTGAGAGGGATGTAGGCGTGTGCATGCACAAGAGAAAGTTAGCACTAGCTACAAAGATAAGAGGTTTGTGTGGGTGTAGAAGACAAATAGAGATCATATATACTTCATTATAAAAAGCGAATTCAGATATTTGAAGAATTTATCATAGTGTTTCAAACCGACGGATGTGTGAATATATATAACGGTGATACACATGGTGTGGTTATGAACATGGTATACTACATTTAATATATTTTATCTCTACTCTTATAAAAAACAGAGTTGTTGATGATGGTGTGCCTGCCATCCTGCATTATAGGCCGTCTGATTTATATCTGGCGGATAGCAAGGAAACTATGATGGTTGAAGTTGGCAACAATCATGATTGTAGATTCTTATTGAAATAGAGAAACAAATTCAAATTTAGTTTGAATTGCAGCGGTAGTATGGACATTTGGAATGCCCTAAAATGTTGGTATGAGTAGGTTACATGCATTATACAGCAAGCGAAAAAATTTAATCGGACATAACATGGATTCATACTCCCTCCTTCCATCTATATAGGGCGTAATGAGATTTTTAAGACCGCCTTTCACTATTGACAAGATTAATAGTACATGACATGCACAATGTGAAAATTATATCATTGAAGGAACCTTTCACAGACGAATTTAACGATGTGCTTTGTGTAAGTTGCATGTCATATATCATTGCTCTAATATTTGGTCAAAGTTAGCATCAAAAAACGCATTAGGCCCTGTATAGATGGAAGGAGGGAGTAGCTTTGAATAGCATTTGTATAGTAAAACGGGGCAAGACGCTCTCTTTGTGTGGTGTGAATAGTTTTATTTTTTTTGTTTTCTTTTTGGTTGAGGGAAGTGCGAATTGATTTGGTACGTACAAGTACAATATTACTACACGTTAGGCTTGTCCCTAAAATTCAACCCGCGTCTTGTTATATCCCGAAAATTCAGATATCGTGCTCCCAAAACTGGCGCCTTCACAACCCGCGCCTTGCTATCCCGAGATTACAATGCACGTGAAAACTCCCTCCAGCTGCCAAATCCCGACACGCGAAATCCCCCTTCAAACCCTGACCCGAAAGGGCCGCTAGTTCAAATCGGTGGGGGTACTTTTGTAACACACCCTACATTTTGGAAAAGCGCGTTCCTAAGTCAAGCTTCACCCCCTCCCATCGCCCCATTTTCGCCATTTGAAATCCCAGGCCGCCATAACCTCTCCGCTCCAGCCGTGAAACCCCACCCTCCTCCGTCCGCCACATCACCACTGCCTAGCCGGAGCCTCTTCCCCGACGATGTCGTCCACCGCAACAGCTCGACGTCCCTCGTCCACCTCCCCGGATGAGGATCCGTCGTCCATCTCGCCGTCCCGCCGGTTCGGCCGCCCCGTCCTCCACCTCCAAGGAGCTGCTCCGATGATCGCCTCGTCTATCGCGGCTGCTCCACCGGAACCGCACATCCTCACCGACTCCTCGGACAAAGCCGAGGCCAACTCGGCACCACCAAAGAGGTTGTACACTCATCGCATCGCACCTTCTCCTTAACTAGACCTCCCGGCACTGATGGTGCTCCATCCCACACCCCCATGGAGCGGCTACCTTGAAGCCGGCGCCGCGGGCGACATCTCCACAGCGGCTCTCCCCAAGTGCGAGGCCCCTTCAGCGGCGGCGTCCATACCAGCCGGATCTGCTGCTGCTGCTCCGGCTCTCGCTCGATCGCTCGCTCGCCCAGCTGCTGCTGCTGCTGCTCTCCCCCTCGCTCATGCTGCTGCTCTGCTCCGATTAAGCCATACTTCAGTCAACTGAATCGACTTTTGGGTCAGTCGATTTTCA